>NC_057810.1:694139542-694140210 GCF_018294505.1 Triticum aestivum | reverse complement strand
TGTAACGCCCCAGATATACTTTCCATATTTGTATCCAACTCTTGCCGTCCCTGGCGCTAAGTTATATTTATTTCTCGGGTTCGTGTCTTTGTCTCCGTGTGTTGTTTTTCTTTTCGTGCATCTCTTATCATGTCATCACGTGCATTGCATTTGCATACATGTTCATCTCATGCATTCGATCATTTTCCCCGTTGTCCGTTTTGCATTCCGGCGCTTCGTTCTCCTCCGGTGGTCATTTCTAGTCTTCTTTCGTGTGTGGGGTTAAACATTTCCGGATTGAACCGAGACTTGCCAAGCGGCCTTGGTTTACTACCGGTAGACCGCCTGTCAAGTTTCGGGTCATTTGGACTTCGTTTGATACTCCAACGGTTAACCGAGGGACCGAAAAGGCCTCGTGTGTGTTGCAGCCCAACACCCCCCAAATTTGGCCCAAAACCCACCAAACTCTGCTCCATGTCCTAGAGCGTTCGATCATGATCGTGTGGGCGAAAACCGCACCTCATTTGGACTCTCCTAGCTCCCTCTATGCCTATATATACACCCCTCCGTTTTCGGATCTCTCCCTCTCCCCGAAACCCTAAAAAAAACATCCCCGCCAGATCCGCGCCGACGGACGTGTCCGGGCGAGCCGGACAACGTCCGCCGCCGCGCCCAGCCAGCCGCCAGCC
>NC_057810.1:694118354-694136813 GCF_018294505.1 Triticum aestivum | reverse complement strand
CCCCCCCCCCCGGGCCAGTGCTCCTCTGAGTGTTGGTCCGAACCAGGCAGCCTGCAGGGCCACCTCGGGGAAACTTGAGGTTTGGTTTTACTCGTAGCTTGACCTATCCGAGCGTGCCCTGAGAAAGAGATATGTGCAGCTCCTATCGGGATTTGTCGGCACATTCGGGCGGTGTTGCTGGACTTGTTTTAACCTGTCGAATCATCTTGTTGTACCGAGATACCGAGTCTGATCGGTGTGTCTTGGGTGGAGGTCTATTCCTTCGTTGACCGTGAGAGCTTGTTATGGGCTAAGTTGGGACCCCCCTGCAGGGATTGATCTTTTGAAAGTCGTGCCCGCGGTTATGGGCGGATGGGAATTTGTTAACGTCCGGTTGTAGATGACTTGAACTAAACTTAATTAAAATGATTCAACCGTGTGTGTTACCGTGATGGCCCCTTCTCGGTGGAGTCCGGGAAGTGGACACGGTGTTGGAGTTATGCTTGCGCAGGATGTTCCTTTAGCTTCTCGCTCGTGCTTCGCCTTCACTTCTCGCTCTCTTTTGCGTATAAGTTAGCCACCATATATGCTAGTCGCTTGCTGCAGCTCCACATATATTTGCCTTATCCATTCCTATGAGCTTAAATAGTCTTGATCGCGTGGGTGTGAGATTGCTGAGTCCCTGTGGCTCACAGATACTACAACTCCAGATGCAGGTCCAGGTGTTTCTGCTCCAGTTGACGATTACGAGCTTCAATGGGAGTTCGACGAGGACTCTCAGCGATACTATGTTTCTTTTCCGTATGATCAGTAGTGGTGCCTAGTTGGGGTTATCGATTCAGGACCTTGTCGCATGTTGGGGGTCTTTTCTATTTTGGCGCCGTAGTCGGGCCATGAGTGTTTGTTTGATGGATGTTATTTATGTACTCTGATGTGACGTGGCGAGTGTAAGCCAACTATGTTATCTCCCCCTTTTATTATATATTACATGGGATGTTGTAATGATTGCCTGACTTGCGACATTGCTTTCAATGCGGTTATGCCTCTAAGTCGTGCCTCGACACGTGGGAGCTATAGCCGCATCGAGGGCGTTACAATCAAGGAGGGATGAGGTGTTGCTTAATGAGGTTCTTGCTCAAAATGCTTAGTGATATGCTCCAAAGCCCTCAACTACTTTCTCACATCCACCTATGACCTAAACCAAAAGTCAAACTCGGCCCCACCTATTCTTTCTATCTGGCGCCACCGAGTTCAGATGTCATAGCCACTGCCACAAACCCTAGGCAAATCGGTCTCACTGATAGGGATCTCAGTCTCACCGAGATGGGGTTGTAATCTCTCTGTATGTATCCATTACCAAAATCGGTCCCATCGAGTTTGTGTAATCGGTCCTACCGAGATTACAATGCAAACTCTCTGGTTCCTTTTCGTAAGATTTCGGTCTCACCGATGTGAGCGGATCGGTCCCATCGAGTTTGCCTGACCAACTCTCTGGTTAGCCCATTACCAAAATCGGTCTCACCGAGTTTGTGTAATCGGTCTCACCAAGATTACGTTATGCCCTAACCCTAACCATATCGGTCCTACCGAGTAGCATGTCGGTCCCACCGAAAATCCCTAACGGTCATATGATTTGCTAAATTGGTCTGACCGAGTTTCTCATTTTGGTCCCACCGAGATTGGTAAGTTGTGTGTAACGGTTAGATTTTGTGTGGAGGCTATATATACCCCTCCACCCTCTCTTCATTCGTGGAGAAAGCCATCAGAACATGCCTACACTTCCAACTTACATTTTCTGAGATAGAACCACCTACACTTGTGTTGAGGTCAAGATATTCCAATCCTATCATATGAATCTTGATCTCTAGCCTTCCCCAAGTTGCTTTCCACTGAAATCTTCTTTCCACCAAATCCAAATCCAGTGAGAGAGAGTTGAGTGTTGGGGAGACTATCATTTGAAGCACAAGAGCAAGGATTTCATCATCAACACACCATTTGTTACTTCTTGGAGAGTGGTGTCTCCTAGATTGGCTAGGTGTCACTTGGGAGCCTCCGTCAAGATTGTGGAGTTGAACCAAGGAGTTTGTACGGGCAAGGAGATCGACTACTTCATGAAGATCTACCCCTAGTGAGGCAAGTCCTTCGTGGGCGACGGCCATGGTGGGATAGACAAGGTTGCTTCTTCGTGGACCCTTCGTGGGTGGAGCTCTCCGTGGACTCGCGCAGCCATTACCCTTCATGGGTTGAAGTCTCCATCAACGTGGATGTACGATAGCACCACCTATCGAAACCACGGCTCAAGAATCTCCATGTCTTCAAATTGCATTTGCACACTCCAATCCCATCCCTTTACATTTTTGCAAAGTTGCATGCTCTACATTCCGCTGCCCATATACTCTTTGCATGCTTGCTTGATATGTATTGTGATTGTTAAACTTGTGCCAACTCCACTTCAACTTAAGGAAATTAAAAACTGTAACTTTTGGTACACGGTGTCTAATCACCCCCCTCTAGACACCTCTTCTCGATCCTTTCAATTGGTATCAGAGCTTTGGTCTCAGTTGCTTTGGTTTAAACACCATTGGAGGAAGATGGATGAGTCTACTTTGGGGAGTCTTAGACATAGAGTGCCTATACTTGATGGAGGGTACTTTCATGAGTGGAAAAATGAGATGCTTGTGGTTTTCAATCAACATCATTTGAACAAGTACATTGCTAGCCCTTGTGCACCTCATGTTGATCCTATGCATCCTACCCTTGATGAGTCAATTGACATGATTCGCAATCTAGAACTGTTAATCTTATTACTAGAGGCTTGCCTAGAAACTTGATTGGAAATTTGCCTACTCTTGAGTGTGCCTACACTATATGGAAATTTCTTGAGGAACGATTTCTGAATTATTCCTTGAAAAATCTAGATGAATTCTCCATAAGTCTATTGCCTTGAGTAATATGAATTCCAATGATCCTATGTTTGGTGACTGTCTATTTGAACTTACGAACTTTTTGCGTGCCAAAGGAGATGTTGGAATCATTAGCGATATTATCTCCAAAGCTACTAGAATTCATAAAGGAGATCATTGTCAAACTCACTCTAACGAATCACCCTCTCTAGTAATTGATCCACCACACGAGGATTTTGAACATGGATACTATGATGAGGATGACTTTGATCTTGATGATGCAATGAGACACTTTGGTCTTATGGCAAATCTTCGGGGATATATGGCAGGTGGAAAGGAATGGGTTCTTGATAGTGGATGTACCGATCACATGACCGAAGATAAAGATATGTTTCGTGAGCTTGCTAAAAAGGACGATCCTCGAAAGTTGTCACTTTCAGTGACAACTCAAAGGGTAAGGTGGTTGGCCTCGGTAAGGTGTCCATATCACATGATAGCTCCATACAAAATGTCATGCTCGTTGAATCTCTTGGATACAATTTACTTTCAGTTTCCAGGCTTGCTGATTTCGGTTTCAATGTCCTATTTACTGAAGTAGATTGTCAAGTGTTTCGTAGGGATAATCATAAAATGGTCTTTACCGGTATACGTAGAGGTGATCTATACATTGTTGTTTTCACTAAAAAGGCTCAACCTAGAACTTGCTTCATTGCTAAATCTTCCAAAGGTTGGTTATGGCATAGATGATTAGGTCATGTGGGCATGCAAAATCTTGACAAGCTTTTTAAAGGTAATCATATCCTTGGTGTTAACGATGTCATATTTGATAAGGATAGACTTTGCAGCGCTTGTCAAGCAGGGAAACAGGTTGGAGGAAGGCATCCCATGAAGAACATCATGACCACAAGGAGGCCACTCGAGCTACTTCACATGGATCTTTTTGGTCCCAACGCTTACAAAAGTCTCGGTGGAAATTCTTTTGGTCTAGTTATAGGTTATGATTTTTCAAGATTTACATGGGTGTTCTTTCTCGATGATAAATCGCAGGTCCAAAAGATCTTTAAAAACTTCGCTAGGAAGGCCAAAAACCAGTTTGAAGTGAAGATCAAGAAGGTTGGGAGCGACAACGGAACGGAGTTCAAGAATGCAAATGTGGACACCTTTCTTGACGAGGACGGGATTTCACATGAGTTCTCGGATACGTACACACCTCAACAAAATGGAGTTGTTGAGAGGAAGAACTGGACGCTCATCGAAATGGCGAGAACGATGCTTGATGAGTACAAGACACCAAAGCACTTTTGGGCGGAAGCGGTTGAGACAGCTTGTCACGCAACAAATCGCTTGTATCTTCACAAGCTACTCGGCAAGACGACATACGAGCTCCTCACCGGTGACAAACAACAAGTTGGATACTTTCGAGTATTCGGCTCAAAGTGCTACATTCTTGATAAGCATCGTCGTTCTAAATTTGCTCCTAAGTCTCATGAGGGATTCCTACTTGCTTATGGCTCAAACTCTCACACTTACCGTGTCTACAACAATTTCACTCGAAAGTTTGAAGAGACGGTAGATGTGAAGTTTGATGAATCTAACGGCTCACAAGTAGAGCAATTGCCAATTGATGTAGGAGACAAAGATCCTTCAGAAGCAACCCAAAACTTGTCTGTTGGCAAGATTCGTCCAACGGAGGTGAAGGAGAGTACCTCGTCCGTCCAAGTGGAAGCTTCTACCTCACGACAAGGTGAACCAAGAGTTGATACGGAAGCATCCACAAGTGGGACACACCAAGATGAAGAAAACGAGGAAGTACACCAAGATGAACGTCAACAACCTCCTTCTCCACCACGACAAGAGAACAACAATGCCAACAATGAAGAAGGCCAAGAAGAATAACAAGATGAAGAAGATGTTCCACCAATATCCAAGCAAAGGCTTTCACGAGTTCGAGCAAGAGTTGCCAGAGACCATCCCGTCGATCAAATCTAAAATGATATCGAAACCGGGAGAATCACTCGCTCTAAAACTCGTTTAGCTAACTTTTGTGAACACTATTCATTCATCTCTAGCATTGAACCTATGAAGGTTGAAGAAGCTTTGGAAGATCTGGATTGGATAAACGCCATGCATGAAAAGCTACACAACTTTGAGAGAAACCAAGTTTGGACATTGGTTGAGAAGCCCGGCAACAACCACAACATCATCGGTACCAAATGGGTGTTTCACAACAAGCAAGATGAAGATGGACAAGTAGTTCGCAACAAAGAACGTCTCGTCGCCCAAGGCTACACTCAAGTCGAAGGTATGGACTATGGTGAGACATATGCCCCCGTTGCTAGACTTGAGTCCATTCGCATCTTACTTGCCTATGCTAATCACCATGATATCACCTTGTACCAAATGGACATCAAAAGTGCTTTTCTAAATGGTGAAATAGAGAAGGAAGTTTATGTTAAGCAACCTCCCGGTTTTGTCAATCCTAAGAAACCCAATCATGTTTACAAACTTAACAAAGCTCTTTATGGTCTTAAACAAGCTCCTAGAGCTTGGTATAAATGCTTGACCAAGTTCCTTATTGAAAAAGGCTTTGAAATTGGAAAATTTGATTCTACTCTTTTTACTAAAAGGGATAATGGAGAACTATTTGCGTGCCAAATTTATGTCGATGATATTATATTTGGTTCGACTAACCCTCATTTTAGTGAGAAGTTTGGAAAGCTAATGTCGGAGAAGTTTGAGATGTCTATGATGAGTGAACTCAAATTCTTTCTTGGTTTGCAAATCAAGCAAACTAATGAAGGAACCTTTGTATCTCAAACAAAGTACACCAAGGACTTATTCAAGAAGTTCAATATGCAAGAATGCAAAGGTATGACTACACCCATGCCTAGTGGACATCTTGATTTGACCAAAGATGGTGAACCGGTTGATCAAAAGGTTTATCGCTCTATGATTGGTTCATTGTTATACCTATGTGCTTCACGTCCCGATATTATGCTAAGTGTGTGCATGTGTGCTCGATATCAAGTGGCTCCTAAGAAAGTCATCTTAAGGTCGTGAAAAGGATAGTGAGATACTTAATTCATACACCAAATTTTGGTATTTGGTATCCAAAGAGGGCATCTTTTGATCTTGTTGGCTACTCCGACTCGGACTATGCCGGAGACAAGGTTGATAGAAAGTCCACTTCGGGTACTTGTCAATCTATTGGTAGATCTCTTGTGTCTTGGTATTCCAAGAAACAAAACTCGGTATCCTTATCCACCGCCGAAGAAGAATACATTGCCGCTGGTTCATGTTGTGCTCAATTACTTTGGATGACCCAAACTCTTAAAGATTATGGGATATATGTGAAACATGTTCCATTACTTTGTGACAATGAAAGTGCTATCAAGATTGCTCACAATCCAGTGCAACACTCTCGAACTAAGCATATTGAAGTTCGTCATCATTTCATTCGAGATCATGTTGCCAAAGGGGACATTAATCTAAAGCATGTTCGCACCGATAAGCAATTAGCAGATATATTCACTAAACCACTTGATGAGAAAGTGTTTTGCAGGTTGAGAGGTGAATTGAACATCATTGATGCTTCAAACTTGGAGTAGGAACTCCATTTGGATACGTGCAAGGCATGAGCCTATGACTAATCCTTGATGTTTCTCTTATGATGATAATCTTATGTCTTGGATATATTTGCACCCTTGCATGTTATCTAACCCTTGTAGGTACTTGGATAAATCTAAATCTATCAGATTGCAACTCACTCACATCTTGAGCAATCTCAACATCACCAAGTCTCTACACAACGGTGGTTGAAGACAAGGAAGCACGGAACCCTTCAACATATCCTTTGACAAATTCTATTTTGAGCTTTATGATTGTTGTATTGGATACACAAGTGCTCTTCCTTGCGAAAACTAACCCATGTAGGTAGATGAACTCCCACTCCAAGTGGTGCTCCCAACTCTTGATGAGCTACATCAACCTTGAGCAACCCACTTAAGTTCAACTACATGATCATAATCAACACCACCACTCGAGGTATGTTATTCCATCTTAGAGACGCTTTACTCTAAGTCATGACTCAAAGCAACTCAACAAGATGTGAGTACATCAAAATGTTTAAACGAAAAATGGTAACCCCATTTTGAGCTTAAACGATGAGTATGACCTATGATCAAGTGAACTCACTTGACTCCTATGTCAATATACTCTAACATAGGTGACTTTGTCGCCGACCAATTCTAGATGAGGTTCTCTCGTGTTCTTTTCTATGCTCTTGCATTTGTCTCATGCATATTTGTTTCCCCTTTCAAAAAAAAATTCATCTAGATTCCCTTCTGTTTCACATCAAAGCTTTATCATATCTATAGGGGGAGAGAATACTCAAGGAGAGAGAGTAATCTTCAAGGACCCCAGATGCCTGGTGATTCAAGAGGAGAGAAGTCACATGTCTTTAAGAGGGGAAAAGACATGTTCATATTTATTTTTCTGCATTTGCTCTGTTTCTTTTCCTTGAGCTCTAATTTTCTGATTCCCTATCTTCTCCCAGTATCCCATGTTAGATTGAGGGGGAGCAATACATCTAAGGGAAGAAAATTCTTGAATTCATTGCACATCTTTACCTTTGGGGACATGTCTATATCAAATGGAGTACTTAGTACTCATTCTCTACATGTCATCCCAGTCTTGGTACTCTTGTGGTTTCTTTTGTTTGCTCCGACCAATAGGTGTATCTGTGTTACCTAACCTTGTTTTCACAAGTTCATCCCATCCTAAGCCAACTCAAGACCACAAGAAGGACATACTGTTTGCAAGAAGGACTCATGAGCATGAAGGTACATTTCCCATATTCACATCTTTTGCTCTGATGCATATATCCAGGATACATGTAACACATTGCCCTCTCTGTCATGCTTATGCATTCACATGCTCCTATATTCCATATTTACATGATTGCATACATGTAGAGGGAGCCTATGCAAATCACATGTCTTTCCAAAGCTTTACTTGTTATTATCTATATCTTTATCTAAAGCTTTGATGTATGTTGTCATCAATTACCAAAAAGGGGGAGATTGAAAGCACATGTGCTCCCTGGGTGATTTTGGTAATTAATGTCAACATATCTCTTTTTGGACTAATACCTTTACCTAGTATGTTTCAGATAAGTTCAACAATGGAGTGGCATGGACTAGAGGAAGTGGATCCCTCAAAGTACCAAGGACAAAAGGATTGGCTCAAGATCAAAGCACAAGACTCTACATTTTCTATTTTAGTGATCCAAGATCGCATTGAGTCTATAGGAAAAGCCAATACTATCAAGGAGGGATGAGGTGTTCCTTAATGAGGTTCTTCCTCAAAATTCTTAGTGATATGCTCCAAAGCCCTACTTTGTCACATCCACCTATGATCTAAACCAAAAGTCAAACTCGGCCCCATCGATTCTTTCTATCTGGCGCCACCGAATTCAGATATCATAGCCACTGCCACAAACCCTAGGCAAATCGGTCTCACCGATAGGGATCTCGATCTCACCGAGATGGGGTTGTAATCTCTCTGTATGTATCCATTACCAAAATCGGTCCCACCGAGTTTGTGTAATCGGTCGTACCGAGATTACAATGCAAACTCCCTGGTTCCTTTTCGTAACGTTTCGGTCTCACCGAGATGAGCGAATCGGTCCCACCAAGTTTGCCTCACCAACTCTCTGGTTAGCCTATTACCAAAATCGGTCTCACCAAATTTGTGTAATCGGTCTCAATGAGATTACATTATGCCCTAACCCTAACCATATCGGTGTTGGGGAATGTAGTAATTTCAAAAAAAATCCTACGCACACGTAAGATCATGGTGATGCATAGCAACAAGTGGGGAGAGTGTTGTCCATGTACCCTCATAGACCGAAAGCGGAAGTGTTAGCACAACGCGGTTGATGTAGTCGTATGTCTTCACGATCCGACCAATCAAGTACCGAACGCACGACACCTCCGAGTTCAGCACACGTTCAGCTTGATGACGTCCCTCGAACTCCGATCCAACCGAGTTTTGAGGGAGAGTTCCGTCAACATGACGGCGTGGTGACGATGATGATGTTCTACTGACGCGGGGCTTCGCCTAAGCATCGCTACGATATTATCGAGGTGGATTATGGTGGAGGGAGGCACCGCACACGGCTAAGAGATCTCAAGGATCAATTGTTGTGTCTATGGGGTGCCCCCCTGCCCCCGTATATAAAGGAGCTAGGGGTGAGGCGGCCGGCCAAGGAAGAGGGCGCGCCAAGGTGGAGTAGGACTCCTCCTTTCCTAGTAGGAGTAGGAGAGAAGGAAGGAGAAGAGAGAAGGGAAGGAAGGAGGGGGCGCAACCCCTCCCCCTAGTCCAATTCGGACTAGGCCTTGGGGGGGCGCGCGGCCTGCCCTAGGCAGCCCCTCTCTCTTTCCCGTATGGCCCAATAAGGCCCAATACTTCTCCCCGACGAATTCCCGTAACTCTCCGGTACTCCGATAAATACCCGAATCACTCGGAACCTTTCCGAAGTCCGAATATAGTCGTCCAATATATCGATCTTTACGTCTCGACCATTTCGAGACTCCTCGTCATGTCTCCGATCTCATGTGGGACTCCAAACTCCTTCGGTACATCAAAACACATAAACTCATAATATAACCGTCATCTAACTTTAAGCGTGCGGACCCTATGGGTTCGAGAACTATGTAGACATGAACGAGACATGTCTACGGTCAATAACTAATAGCGGAACCTGGATGCTCATATTGGCTCCTACATATTCTACGAAGATCTTTATCGGTCAAACCGCATAACAACATACGTTGTTCCCTTTGTCATCGGAATGTTACTTGCCCGAGATTCGATCGTCGGTATCTCAATACCTAGTTCAATCTCGTTACGGGCAAGTCTCTTTACTCATTACGTAATGCATCTTTCCGTAAGAAACTCATTAGCTACATTACACCTGTAGAGCTCTTTTATAATCACCCAGTTATGTTGTGAAGTTTGGTAGCACACAAAGTGTTCCTCCGGTAAACGGGAGTTGCATAATATCATAGTTATAGGAACATGTATAAGTCATGAAGAAAGCAATAGCAACATACTAAACGATCAAGTGCTAAGCTAACGGAATGGGTCAAGTCAATCACATCATTCTCCTAATGATGTGATCCCGTTAATCAAATGACAACTCATGTCTATGGTTACGAAACTTAACCATCTTTGATTAACGAGCGAGTCAAGTAGAGGCATACTAGTGACACTATGTTTGTCTATGTATTCACACATGTATTATGTTTCCGGTTAATACAATTCTAGCATGAATAATAAACATTTATCATGAAATAAGGAAATAAATAATAAATTTATTATTGCCTCTAGGGCATATTTCCTTCAATCGGTCCTACCGAGTTGCATGTTGGTCCCACCAAAAATCCTAACGGTCATATGATTTGCTAAATCGGTCCGACCGAGTTTCTCATTTCAGTCGCACCGAGATTGGTAAGTTGTGTGTAACGGTTAGATTTTGTGTGGAGGCTATATATACCCCTCCACCCTCTCTTCATTCATGGAGAAAGCCATCAGAACATGCCTACACTTCCAACTTACATTTTCTGAGATAGAACCACCTACACTTGTGTTGAGGTCAAGATATTCCAATGCTACCATATGAATCTTGATCTCTAGCCTTCCCCAAGTTGCTTTCCACTCAAATCTTCTTTCCACCAGATCCAAATCCAGTGAGAGAGAGAGTTGAGTGTTGGGGAGTGAGGGAGTCCTGGTGTCGGTGTCAAAACCGGCGGATCTCGGGTAGGGGTCCCGAACTATGCGTCTAGGCGGATGGTAACAAGAGACAAGGGACACGATGTTTTACCCAGGTTCGGGCCCTCTTGATGGAGGTAAAACCCTACGTCCTGCTTGATTAATATTGATGATGTGTGTTACAAGAGTAGATCTACCACGAGATCAAAGAGGCTAAACCCTAGAAGCTAGCCTATGGTATGATTGTTGTTTGTCCTATGGACTAAAGCCATCCGGTTTATATAGACACCGGAGAGGGCTAGGGTTACACGGAGTCGGTTACAATGGTAGGAGATCTACATATCCGTATCGCCAAGCTTGCCTTCCACGCCAAGGAAAGTCCCATCCGGACATGGGACGAAGTCTTCAATCTTGTATCTTCATAGTCTTGGAGTCCGGCCGATGATGATAGTTCGGCTATCTGGACACCCCCTAATCCAGGACTCCCTTAGTAGCCCCCGAACCAGGCTTCAATGACGACGAGTCCGGCGCGTATGTTGTCTTTGGCGTTTGCAAGGCGGGTTCTCCTTCATGCTTCATGTGTTTGCCGGATAGTGTCCAGTTGCTTCATAAATGTTGCGCTCCTTGGCTTCTAGTCCAATAATGGCCTTCTTCCACATGTCGTACGAATGCGAAAAGCCAGGGTATTCTTACGTTTTACCCCCTAGCTGCGCGAATAAGCCGCCTATAAGAGAGGCGAGGATCCAGATCCAAATCACACCATCCTCCTTCCGCAAGTACTCATCGAGGCGCATCTGACAAAAAATCCATTCCAACATGGACAGTCGACGCGGCTCCTCTTCTCGCGCTCCCAGTCCTCAGCCAGGAGATTGGAGGAGATGCTCAGTCCCGCATAGCGAGTTAGTGATGCTCCAAGAAGAGGGATATCTTCCCCCGGCCTTTATGGTTCCGGTTCGAGCCGGACTGGCCACCTACAAGGGTGGGAAGCAGGCGGAGAGCGTCCCCAATCCCTCCAAAGGAGAGCGGGTATGCTTCGTCCCCTACTTAATAAGGGGACTCGGATTTCCTATACATCCGTTTCTCTGGGGGCTCCTGGAGTTTTATGGACTCCAACTTCACCACCTCACGCCTGCCTCCATTTTGCACATCGCGGGCTTTGTAGCTCTTTGCGAGCTATTCTTGGGCGTCGAGCCCCATTTTGCATTGTGGAAGAGGCTGTTTCGCCTCGTACCCCGTTCTCACGAGGGGTCGATATATCAAGTGGGCGGAGCCGAAATATGGCACATAGCCGGGACCGGATATCTATCCGGAACCCCGAAGAAGGCGTCCGAAGACTGGCCTTCGGAATGGTTCTATATGGAAGACGCCCTGCTGCCGGATCCAGTCCGGATTGGCCTCCCGAAGTTTAGCAATGCTCCTCTGAAGAAACGCCTGAGTTGGCGCCCACGGAGCCCTCAACAGGAAGATGACAGGAGCGTCCACTATCTGATGAGTCGGATACAGTTACTAGCCCATTCCAGATTAACCATGATTGGAGTCATGGCCACATGCATTATGCGAGGGGTGCAGCCGCTCCAATATAGGGGCCACCCCATGTGGGATTTCAACAGGGAGAATGACGCCACCCGTCATGGCCGCACGGGGCCGGGGTCGGCCACCGATCTGGTGAAGATCCTGTCCGGCATGTACAAGGGGGAGAAGGAGGACTTCCTCCGCACGAATCCATTGAATGGATTCTCCATGAATAACCCTCGGAGTTGGGTAAGCGGACGCTTATATATCTGATCCGTGCTTTCAAAGATAAGTGTCTTACTTTATGATTTTGACGCAGGAACTGCGCCGGGATGTGGAGGGCATAGAAAGCCCAACTCCACAACCCGAGGATCCGGGAAGATCCCTTGATCCGGCCTCCGAAGAGGATCCGGACATAAAGGTGGATTTGGTTGGCGGGGTGTTCCACCATTACGGCTGACTACCCCGGTTTATGTCCGGCTTCCCAGGTGAGTACGACCGAAGTCCTGACACCGTTACTTTTTTAATGCTTATTTCTGACCATCGTATACCAATGGTGCTTGGTAGGAGGTGCCTTTACGGCGGGAAGCCGAGCCTGCGGCGACTGATCAAACGAGGTCAGTGCGGCCTAGCAGGCGGAAGCAGAGTGCGGCGCGAATCGAAACATCGCCGCAAAGGTATGGTGCACCATTGTCTTTTAAGGGAAAGACTCCTGGGAGGCATATTAATGCTCATGATTCTTCCAGGAGAAAGAGCGCTCGCCGGACTGAGTCCGGAGAGGGTGCCCACCAAGCCTCCGCCAGCCAGGCTCCAACACCTGGTCCGGAGGGGGAGGCGAGCACAAGGCACGAGCCGGATGCTCCTCCAACGGAGGATGCCGACAGGTTGTCCGCCACCAGGTCTGAGGTGGAGAGCGCCATGAATCACAGGCGCCGTCGGACAGTTCTTCGTGACGCGTGTTTCTCCCCTGAGGCGTTAAATGCCTTTAATGCGGGAGACGCGCACCTCCGTGCTGCTCAAGATGGTTTAACCAGAGCCACGGAGCAGTATGTAAAGGACATACGGGTAAGGCATTTTAATAGTTATATATGCCAGTAGCCCCCGAGACTTAAAACAGTTAAACTAACTGATTTAAGGATCATTTGTTATGCAGGATCTTACTGAGAAGAATACCCACCTGTCTTAGGAGCTTCAAGAATGCAAGGCCCAACTTGAGGCCGCACTAGCCGCTGCCGGGGGAGCCACGGAGACCCCCTCTGGTAATTCATATTTTGAAAAAAGAAGTAGTTTATGAAGTGCGGCGTGTGTGTATAGTCTGACAATAATATTGCAGAGGGTGCCAGACTAGATCTGGACAAGTGACAGCTGCTGCGCCAGTTGAAGGCCGACGAGAGGGTGCTTATGAGGGTGCAACAGGAGAGGAACAAACTCCAAGATGCCAACACCCAGCTGGGCGAAGAACTAAAAGATGTTCGGGTCCAGCTGTCTAACTTCGTAAAGGAGAATCGGCGGCTTCGTCGCGGCATTTATAGTAAGTGCTTGAGCAAACTCTTTTGAAAAGAAGAGTTAGGCAAGGAAGTCGATTGACAGAAATGTGTCTGTAGGTGTGCTCACGGGTCGTCCGGCGGAGGAGATGCTTGGTTCCACGGGAGACCCTCTTCCCGAGCTGCTGCAACTGCACGAACGTGTTCGGCAGGCGATGAGCGGCATAGTTCAGGCCTTATGGCCTTCCGTCTCCCTACCTGAGGGCCTTGGAGGGCTTGCTGAGAAGCTTCAGGGAGTACGGCGATGTCTCCGTCTGTGGAAGATGTCGGCCTGCCGTCAAGGCGCCAGGGAGGCCTGGGCCATGGTGAAGACGTGGTACCCGAAGGCTGACCCAAACCACATGACCGAGGTCGGACCTGTGGGGCTAGATGGGAAGGAGATCCCTGTGAGCTTGATGTACGGCCAAGTAGAGTTGGCCGCGAAATATTCCCAACAGGACTGTAAATTAGACAGCCTGTTAGATGGGATTAAAGAGGAGTACAATCTGTCTGTTTGACGATGTAATTTTAAAATGACATGTAAAATGCCTTCTAGCCGGATTGTAGATCGTTTGCCTTTGCGGACCTTTTCGCTTCAACCTCGGGACCCAACAGTCCGGAGTGTGTCCGAATACCCTTACGGTTATAAAAGAACCGGGGCATGCATGGAGACAAGGCGTAGGGGTCATAATTGCTTTATCAGACAAGTGCCCAACTAGCTATGTTATATTACATGGTTAGTAAGAAACATCTTCCAGGGAGAATAGTTCCGTTAAGGGTTCCTTTCCCTGGGAGGCATGCCCCAAAGTGCATGTCCAGACTGCGAAAATAGCAGAAAAAGCATCTGGGGGAAGATAAATAAGTAAGTAATAAATCATCTTTCAGGTCACCGACCGAATATTCCCTTAAGAACGCTAGCCTTCGGCTTCACCCAGTCTGAGGTACACATCCGGCTGACCCGGCAGTAACAATCGCAGAGGTGCTCCCTTTACCTCCTAGCCGAACAATCGGGAACGTAGGGGTAAGCACAGGAGCCAGGCAACCCAGCTTGGCCAAAACTTAAGTCATATCGATGCATATAATGGTGATCAAAAGGTACATGCGGAAGTGTGACACATGTGGTGGGCATGAAGCCCATATAAATAAGCTTCTGTTAAAGAAGCCCCCAGGTATAACGAGTGCGAGTAGCACATCGAGTGAGTGCGAACAAAGCGCAGATTAGCCCTCAAGAGGTTTGTACTGACAGAGGGAGGAAAAAGGAGGGAAAACAAAGACAGCGAAAAAACATGAAAGGTGGATGGAGGAAGGAGACGAACCCTGAGTCCGGCGCTAGGCGTAAAATCTTCGGAGACGGGCTGCGTTCCATGGGTTTGGCTCGAGTCGGTTGTCAGATGCGTTGCGTAGACGGTATGCACCGCCGGTAAGGACTTGGTCGATGATGAAGGGACCTTCCCATTTGGGCTTAAGTTTGTCCTTTTTCTTGTCCGGCAGTCGTAGAACTAGCTCGCCAACATTGTAAGTTTTGGCCCGTACTTCTCTGCTTTGATATCTTCGAGCCTGCTGTTGATAGAATGCGGAATGGGATTTTGCCACGTCGCGCTCCTCCTCTAAAGCGTCCAAACTGTCCTGCTGATCCAACTCGTCTTCTCTTTCCTCATACATGCGCACGCGAGGTGAGTCATGAATTATATCGCAGGGCAAAACTGCCTCAGCGCCGTATACCATAAAAATGGTGTGAATCCGGTTGTGCGGTTTGGCGTGGTCCGCAGCCCCCAGAGTACGGAGTCGAGCTCCTCTACCCAGTGCGTGTTAGATTCCGTGAGGGACCGCACTAATCTGGGTTTGATGCCGCTCATGATTAGACCATTTGCTCGTTCCACTTGACCATTAGTTTGAGGGTGGTAGACTGAAGCGTAGTCGAGCTTGATGCCCATGTTTTTGCACCAGAGTTTAACCTCGTCGGCCGTGAAATTCGTGCTGTTATCAGTGATGATGTTGTGGGGGACGCCAAAACGGTGTACTACCCCAGATATGAAGTCTATCACAGGTCCAGATTCTGCCGTTTTAACCGGCTTGGCCTCTATCCATTTGGTGAATTTGTCCACCATGACCAATAAGTATTTGTGCTTGTGGGTTCCCCCTTTAAGGGGTCCAACCATGTCAAGCCCCCAGACCGTGAACGGCCAAGTAATGGGTATAGTTTTGAGGGCGGTGGGTGGCATGTGGCTCTGATTAGCAAAGAGCTGGCAACCGACGCATCGTTGGACTAAGTCCTCAGCATCTGCCCGGGCGGTCGGCCAATAAAATCCTGTACGGAAGGCCTTGCCTACAAGGGCCTGGGCGGCGGCGTGATGCCCGCCGAGTCCGGCGTGAATTTCAGCCAGGAGATTTCGCCCTTCCTCTTCGGAGATACACCTATGAAGGACTCCGGTTGTGCTTTTCTTATAAAGTTCTCCCTCATGGACCTTGTAGGCTTTAGATCGCCGAACTATGCAGCGGGCCTCATTTTGGTCTTCGGGAAGTTCCTGCCTGATTAACTAGGATAGGAATGGTTCCGTCCACAGGGCAATTACTGCCAGTATTTCGTGGGCTGAATCTGCTATTTCATTGGCTGAGCCACCGATTGTGTTAGAATGTTCTGCGTTAGGTGATGCAGTTGGTTTCGGATTGTTATTTCCGGACTCCTCTTCCCATAATACGGATGGCTTAAAGAGCCGCTCCAGGAAGATGTTTGGAGGGACGGCGTCACGTTTTGCGCCGATGCGTGCCAACACGTCTGCTGCCTGGTTATTATCCCGGGCTACATGGTGGAATTCGAGTCCTTCGAACCGTGCTGACATTTTTAGGACAGCGTTACGGTAGGCTGCCATTTTCGGATCCTTGGCGTCAAAGTCTCCATTTACTTGGGATATTGTGAGGTTTGAATCCCCGCACACCTCTAGGCGTTGAATACCCATGGAGATTGCCATCCATAGGCCATGTAGAAGGGCCTCGTATTCGGCTGCATTATTGGAGTCCGTGTACATTATTTGAAGCACGTATTGGACTGTGTCTCCGGTTGGGGACGTCAAGACGACACCAGCCCCCAAGCCAGCCAACATTTTGGAGCCGTTGAAATGCATGATCCAATTCGAGTATGCGCCGTACTCTTTAGGGAGTTCGGCTTTGGTCCATTCGGCGATGAAGTCAGCCAGAACTTGCGACTTGATAGCTCGCCGTGGTTTGTAGGTTATATCAAATGGTAAGAGCTCAATGGCCCATTTTGCAATCCTGCCCGTTGCATCGCGATTGTTTATAATGTCGTTGAGAGGTACTTCGGAGGCCACCGTTATGGAACACTCTTGAAAGTAGTCTCGCAGCTTCTGGGATGCCATGAACACCGCATACGCTATCTTTTGATAGTGTGGTTTCGGTTTTCCAGGCGCTCTCCATTGCACAGTATTTTTGTACAATGGTCGCTAGGTCGGCGAAGTGTGTAACTTCGCGACGACTTATGGCATTTATGATTCCCTTGTCCGTGCAATTGTTGCAAAAAATTGAAATTGCGCTTTCTTCATGGCAGTCCTTTATCCTGTTCATAACCAGGAGGAATCTCGACCAGTAATGATGTACTGCTTCATTGGGCTCTTGCCATATTTGAGATAGATCGCTTATGTTTGGGTGGGCGGGTGGAATTAAGTTCGGAACCCCGCCCGATCTGAGGCTCAAAGGCCAAGAAGTTTCCGGATTTGGAAGCTTGGTTTGTTGGATGCCTTCCAACAAATCTGGTCCGATGCCTGACTTTAGGTTCAGTATTTGATTGACGTTCGTCCCTCCGCGGGAATCCGGCATGGAGGGATCGGGAATCCGGACATAGCTGGTTTTTAACATAGAAGAAGAGTCGCCGCATTGTTCCTCTACCACAACAACGTGGTGGGTAGCCTGGGGAGAGTTAATTTCTCTCAGATCGGTTTTAAGACCAATCTGATCATAGTCTGTAGCGACTCCCAGGGCGGCGATGCGATCCAAGAGCTCGTTTACGGAGGAGAGCTCAATCGGATCTAGCTGCTCGGCGAATTCCGAGCTGACGTGAAGATCGCTTTTGATGACCTGAGAGGTCATCGTCGGAGCGGTGGCCGAACAGGCGGTCATAAGAAAACCACCTAGCCATATAGTTTGGCCGGCGGCCAAAGCTCCCTTGACGACGGCGCCATCTTTAAAGACGGGAAAAGTCATCCTTCCTGATTGCGACGGCACAGAGGAACTCTCAACGAAAGCACCAATGTCGGCGTCAAAACCGGCGGATCTCGGGTAGGGGGTCCCGAACTGTGCGTCTAGGCGGATGGTAACAGGACACAAGGGACACAATGTTTTACCCAGGTTCGGGCCCTCTTGATGGAGGTAAAACCCTACGTCCTGCTTGATTAATATTGATGATGTGTGTTACAAGAGTAGATCTACCACGAGATCAAAGAGGCTAAACCCTATAAGCTAGCCTATGGTATGATTGTTGTTTGTCCTACGGACTAAAGCCATCCGGTTTATATAGACACCGGAGAGGGCTAGGGTTACACAGAGTCGGTTACAATGGTAGGAGATCTACATATCCGTATCGCCAAGCTTGCCTTCCACGCCAAGGAAAGTCCCATCCAGACACGGGACGAAGTCTTCAATCTTGTATCTTCATAGTCTTGGAGTCCGGCCGATGATGATAGTTTGGCTATCCGGACACCCCCTAATACAGGACTCCCTCACCTAGACTAGGGGGTGTCCGGATAGCCGAACTATCA
>NC_057810.1:694078607-694118266 GCF_018294505.1 Triticum aestivum | reverse complement strand
GTGTCCGGATGGGACTTTCCTTGGCGTGGAAGGCAAGCTTGGCAATACGGATATGTAGATCTCCTACCATTGTAACTGACTCTGTGTAACCCTAGCCCTCTCCGGTGTCTATATAAACCGGATGGCTTTAGTCCATAGGACGAACAACAATCATACCATAGGCTAGCTTCTAGGGTTTAGCCTCCTTGATCTCGTGGTAGATCTACTCTTGTAATACCCACATCATCAATATCAATCAAGCAGGACGTAGGGTTTTACCTCCATCAAGAGGGCCCGAACCTGGGTAAAACATCGTGTCCCTAGTCTCCTGTTACCATCCGCCTAGACGCACAGTTCGGGACCCCCTACCCGAGATCCGCCGGTTTTGACACCGACATTGGTGCTTTCATTGAGAGTTCCTCTGTGTCGTCACCGATAGGCTCAATGGCTTCTCCGATCATCAACAACGACGCGGTCCAAGGTGAGATTTTTCTCCCCGGACAGATCTCCGTATTCGGCGGCTTTGCACTGCGGGCCAATTCGCTTGGCCATTTGGAGCAGCTCGAAAGCTACGCCCCTGGCCGTCAGGTCAGATTTGGAAGTTTGAACTTCACGACTGACATCCGCGGGGACTTGATCTTCGATGGATTCGAGCCACAGCCGAGCGCGCCGCACTGTCACGATGGGCATGATTTAGCTCTGCAGCCGGATAGTGCCCTGGCGGCCGCACACGAGTCCGCTCCGACCCTCAATTCGGAGCCGGCTACACAGATCGAGGACGGGTGGCTAGACACCGCCTCGGGGGCTACAACCTCTATGGTGATGGAGCCGAATACTGACCTTGTCCCTCATGAAGCTCGTTACTCCGAGGTGCCGGACTCCTCACCAGACTCTGAACCTCCCGCGCCCCCTCCAATCGAATCTGATTGGGCGCCGATCATGGAGTTCACCACTGCGGACATCTTTCAACACTCACCTTTCGGCGACATCCTGAGTTCACTAAAGTATCTCTCGTTATCAGGAGAGACCTGGTCGGGTTGCGGCCAGGACGGTTGGGATGCGGACGACGAAGAAATTCAAGGCCCACCCACCACCCACTTAGTAGCCACTGTCGACGATCTAACCAACATGCTAGACTTCGACTCCGAAGACATCGACGGTATGGACGACGATGCCAGAGACGACCAAGAACCAGCGCCTACTCGGCACTGGAAAGCCACCTCGACTCACGACGTATACATGGTGGATACACCAAAGGGAAGCGATAACAAGGAACAACGGGACGTGGCGAAGGACAACTCCCCCGACAAACAACCAAAACAGCGACGCAAGCGCCGCCCGACGTCCCGCCTCGATAACAACGACACCCATACTGACCCAGCCTTAGAGCAGGGCGAAGCAGTGGACGACGAACATGCCACCAAGCAACCATCCGAACAGGATGAATTGGACAAGCAACCCATCCCCAGCGAAAACGACAGTCCAGACGACCTCACGCCGGACACATCACTGAAGCATAAGAACCTTCATAAAAGGCTCATCACCACTGCAAGAAGTTTGAAGAAGCAAAACCGAAAGCTCAAAACAGCGGAGGACGCACTCAGAATGAGATGGAGCAAAGTACTCAATACCGCAGATAAATACGGCGATAGTCACAAGGCAAAGAGCTACCCGAAATGCAAGTTGTTGCCCGAATTTGACGAGGAGGCCGTAGAGCCCCCACGGTCAAAAAAGAAAGAGGCCGCCTGGCCGGATATACGACCAGATGACAGGCTAAGAGCGGCAAGCGGCGCCGCACACAATCCGGCACACGATCCACATAAGGATCCTCGCAAAAATGATGGCCCGGTCAGGTCCATCTATGGGCCAAAAAAGAAGACTCCAGGGAGCAACACAACCCGCCGAGTGTTTGAAGACAACGGCACACCTAAATACAGGGGCGTCGCACACCCACTATGTTTCACCGATGAGGTACTGGATCATGAACTTCCAGCGGGATTCAAACCCGTAAACATAGAGGCATATGACGGAACAACAGACCCCGGAGTCTGGATTGAGGATTATATCCTACACATACATATGGCCAGAGGAGACGATCTCCATGCCATAAAATATCTACCCCTCAAGCTCAAAGGGCCAGCTCGGCATTGGCTCAAAAGCCTCCCAGAAAATACCATTGGAAGTTGGGAAGAGCTCGAGGATGCGTTTTGAGCAAATTTTCAGGGGACTTATGTCCGCCCTCCGGATGCAGACGATTTAAGTCACATAACTCAACAGCCCGGAGAGTCAGCATGCAAATTCTGGAACAGGTTCCTCACCAAAAAGAACCAAATAGTCGACTGTCCAGATGCCGAAGCCTTAGCAGCCTTTAAGCATAACGTCCGAGACGAATGGCTCGCCAGACACCTCGGCCAAGAAAAACCAAGAACAATGGCCGCGCTAACAAGCCTCATGACCCGCTGTCGGTGTCAAAACCGGCGGATCTCGGGTAGGGGGTCCCGAACTGTGCGTCTAGGCGGATGGTAACAGGAGAGAAGGGACACGATGTTTTACCCAGGTTCGGGCCCTCTTGATGGAGGTAAAACCCTATGTCCTGCTTGATTAATATTGATGATGTGTGTTACAAGAGTAGATCTACCACGAGATGAAAGAGGCTAAGCCCTAGAAGCTAGCCTATGGTATGATTGTTCTTCGTCCTATGGACTAAAGCCATCCGGTTTATATAGATATCGGAGAGGGCTAGGGTTACACAGAGTCGGTTACAATGGTAGGAGATCTACATATCCGTATCGCCAAGCTTGCCTTCCACGCCAAGGAAAGTCCCATCCGGACACGGGACGAGGTCTGCAATCTTGTATCTTCATAGTCTTGGAGTCCGACTGATGATGATAGTTCGGCTATCCGGACACCCCCTAGTCCAGGACTCCCTCAGTAGCCCCTGAACCAGGCTTCAATGATGACGAGTCCGGCGCGCATATTGTCTTCGGCATTGCAAGGCGGGTTCCTCCTCTGAATAATTTATAGAAGATTGTGAACACCAGGATAGTGTCCGGCTCTGCAAAATAAATTCCACATACCACCGTAGAGAGAATAACATTTACACCAGTTCAATCTGCTGACGTATTTCGTGGCGTGACATCACACCACTACCAAGCCTTTACTCGAATTGTTTTTATTGTACCACCTCAGCGCGTTTAGCGAAGCGGTTTCCTTGCCACGTCTTGTCGAGGCAGAGATCGTGTTCCCCTTATTCCGGGATTCTCATAAATACGGACGTGGGTAACCCAACCGCGCCTGTTGCCACGCCCCCTCCATCGAAGGCGGGTTCCAAACGGTCATGGGGACGGCTCTTGGTATTCTTCCTCTTTATAATGAGACCAAGGCCTGTTCTTTTTCTTCAATCCTCAATCGAATCCGCCCCTTGCTCCTGAGTTACAACACCCAGGGCTCCATATTTGGGTACCTTCGACCTTCGACAATGTCCGGCTCCGACCTACGAGGCCGGTGGATGCCCTCTTCCATCACGGAAGAAGACGTGCTAAAGCTGAGAGACGCCAGGTACTTGACCTACGAGATTTCGCATAGGTTGCCTGCCCGAGGGCAAGTTATTCCTACTCTCGAGCCCGGCGAGAGCGTTGTGTTCGTGTCTCACCTCCGTCGGGGTTTAGGCTTCCCGATGGATCCCTTCGTGAGGGGGCTCATGTTTTACTATGGCTGGAATTCCATGACTTGGCTCCGGAGTCCATCCTCCACATCTCATCATTCATTGTCGTCTGCGAAGCCTTCCTCCGCACTACCCCTCACTTCGGCTTGTGGCTCAAAACCTTCAACGTGGAGCCGAAGATGATTGAGGGGCGTTAGGCAGAGTGCGGCGGGGCGGTTATAAGCAAGAGGGCCGATGCTAAATGGCCCGAGGGCTCTTTTTAGGAGAAGCTTGGCTCGTGGCAACAGGAGTGGTTCTATATCACCGCTCCAAGGGGCAGCAGGAAGAAGTCGCCGCCCGTCTTCCGCTCGGGCCCTCCACAACGGCTGATGTCATGGATCAACAAGGGGCTTAAATGGGGGCCATCCAAAGACATACCCCTGTTGCAGGACCGGATTCGAGGCCTCCAAGAAAGGGAGATTAATCTGGTCGTAGTGGCACAGGTTATGCTGATCCGGCGCCTTCTGCCCTGCAAACATCGCCCCCTCTGCCTGTGGGAATTTAATCCGGAGGGGCCACAAGCTCTCCAACACTTCATGGGTTTGACACCCGCGGAGATGTACAAACTGTTCTTCGGATCGCAAGAGATGCGTCCGGACTTGACCGAGGACGCCGGCCTAAGCTGCAATCGCCCGGATACTCAAGTAAGTGGCCCTGTGTCCGGACATATTGTCCATTTATTTATCATGGGTTTGCCCTTTAACCAGCTATCCCTTGGACATGAGTGAATAGCGCAAGCAAAACTGATACGGTGTCCGGCCCCCCTCCCTGAGACCACGCCGGATCCCGTGTTAGTCAAAATGTTGGAGTTTGTGCCTTTGGAGGAGAGCGAAGGGGGGCACAGGGAAACTACCACCTCTGCCAAGGAGGCTTTCAGTAAGGGGGGAATCGAGAGTCCCTCCTTCCAGGGGGAGAAGAGGACTGCTTCCGAAGACCCGGAGGCCAAGGCCTCAAAGCGGGGAAAGAAATCTGCACCGGAAGGTCCTGTGCTGGGAAGAGCCCCGGTCGCACAGTCTCCCCATAGGAATCAGCTCTCCAGCGAGCCGTAAGTAAAAAAGGGGGAATTTTGTAATAGGGAACGCCCCTATATTATTTCCAAAGGTAACCGAAGTTTTCACCTCGTAGTTCGGATCTCAGCCCATCTCAGCAGAGCTCAACTTCGGGGGACCTTCGTCCAGAGATGATGGAGAGCGAGACGCCTCCATCTGCCGCCCCGTCGGGCGGGGCGGACAACCCTGAGGTGTCATCACGGAGGGTCTCCCCAAGTCCAGCGGGGCCAGAGAGTCCGGCACCCATTGGAGTACGGCCGGTGGAGTTGCAGGATTTTCTCAAGAGGGCGTCTATCTCGGAAGATCACCGCACATTAATGAGTATGGTAATTGAGAGGATCTCATCCGCCGAAAGCAGGTTGTATGAGGCCGTCGGAAATTTGCTGACGGGGTTTGAGGTACGCAAAAAATGACATACCTTTTGACAGTTTTGCACATGGAGTGCGCCCTGTATAGATAGTAGCCCCTGAGAATTGGTATGCTGTCGAAAGCGACAGCGTGCCAAGGATCATAATCTCAGTAATAGAATGTCGCCTTTCCTATGCAGGTGGCAAAACATTCGGTGGCCAGCCGGACTAATGGAGTTGCCGAGCTGAAGAGGCAACTCGATGTTGCGGATGCGGACATCGCGTTGGTCAATAAACGACTTGATGATTCACAAGGTAGGTGGTTGCTCCGCGGTCGCCTAGTAAGGGAGCTGACGCCCATTCCTTACAATTTGTATGCTTGATGCAGATGGTGCCGCTGCTGTGGAAGACCTTCGAGCAGAGCTTGCTCGAGCCAAGGAGCAAGCCAGGAAACGTGAGGCGGCTGCCTCGAAGCCAGCGCAAGAGCTAAAAGCCGAAAAGGCTGCTCACTGCCGAAGCAGGGAAGAGATGGCCGGAATGGCCTTGAAATTAAAAGATGCTACCGACCGTTGTGAGGTTCTTGAAGGAGAACGCTGAGTGGAGCAAGAGGGCCTGAAGAAGGCCGCCACCGAAGTCAAGGATGCCCGGAGTGAGATGCAGGCTATGAAGGAGGAACTGCGTCAAGCCGGAGACATTGCGGCTGGAAAGCCCTTTCTTCTGCGTAGGAAGTTCATGGATCCGAAGTATGCTCAGCTGGGCCAGTTGTGTGGTGCGGAGGATCCTTATCTGGATTTGGCGGCGAGTGCGGCAGACGCAGTCGTGCACTTCCGAAGCCAGAAGGATCACGAAATGGAAGAGCTTTACTGGTCTCAATTCCATAGTCCGGAGCGTCCACTTCCGTTAACTGATCGGCTGGCTGAGTGGGCTGAGCTGAATAGATTGTCCGGACTTGCCATGACGGATGTGGTCGCTCATCTGTGGCCGGAAAGGCTCAAGTCGAAGAGTTATTTTGGCTTGTTGCAGCAATTCCTTGGGGCGGTGCCGCATATCAAGGCGATGAAGCGGTCGGCATGCATAGAAGGTGCACGGATGGCTCTCGCCCATGTGAAAACATACTGGGCGGAGATGGATGCCACCGCTGTTGCATCCCGGGGTTCGGACAAAAGCCGATTACCCGCCGAGCACTATTTTGAGGAAGTCCTGCAGGGCGCTCGTTTAATAGAGTCGCGGTGCTCGAAAGATGTTATGTTTAAATGACATGTATGATTTTTAAGATCATGTTTATAATGCGACGGCTTTTTATACTTGTGCATTCAAGTATTGAACTATCTCCTGTGCGGCCGTATATGTATGAATAACCTGAAAGTTGCAGTCTTTGGCTTCAGCCCCCACGCACATGGTGCGGGGGTGTTTGCAAAAAAGAAAAGCGCTTTTTCACACTTAATCCAATGTCTGGTCCTTTGAAGGAGGTGATAGCATAGCAAACTAGGCAACCGGACTATAATGCTTTATCACTTTCACTTAGCCATAGGAGCTCGATGGTGGGGCTACTATATAGCCCCTAGAGGCACCGCGCTCTCCGAACTCGGGGCGCGTATGTGCCTGACCGGGAAGCGGTCCTTCGTCAAAGCGGAGGAATTCTAAACATTCCAATAGTTGATCGAGTGGTTGAGCAGTCTCTCGCTATATCATGACAGTCAGTTTTCGGCTTTATCTACTGAGGTGCTCGTCCGGCTGAACCGGGGCACAATCGCAGTAGTTCTCCTGGTGCCGCGTTAGCCGATGGAGCAGAACATAAGGTAGCAAAACACAGGAGCTGGGCAAACCCAACATTTGACCAAAGACATGATTCGGAGCTAGTGCATATAAGGCCTAACTCGAGACGCTGAACACTCCCTGAGGTGTTCGGTCTTTATGATACCGGGCAGAACAATGCCCTAAGCCCCTAGTGTCTAGGTACAGGCGGGAACTTCTGACGCGGCCAATGCCAAAACGCCAGCCTCCTCCTCGGTTATGGTAGAAAACCGGGGGATGTGTATCAACAAGAGACAGTAAGAAAGGTTTACGCAGGGTCTTAATCTAAAAAGAATCCTTGCAACGGGTCACTGCTGCACGTCTGCGCCTGTGTCTCTGTTGTGCTGTATCCTGGACGGGTGTAGCACGTGCTTCATCTGTAAAAGAGAAGGACTTAGTTTGGAAGAAATATCGTGCAAAAATAAAGTATAATTTGGAAGATGAATAAAGTTGAGCTTTATTGGCTCTCATCGTTTATACGCGCAGCCCCTTGTAAAGGGGTATGCGGCTGGGAAGCCCCTTGTTTATTTACGCCGGACTCGGCTAACCGTGTCCGAGGTCTGAATGGCCTGTTTTTAGGGGCTTTGACCAGCAAGGTCGGATTAGTGTGTGGCTGTCAAGGCGGCCTCACGTTCTCCGTGGTCGAGGAACACTCGGAGTTACTCTTTAATGAGATTATGCCGCCTGGACCGAGCATTTTAAGTGTAAGAGACGTGTAATGTGTTATTGCGTTAAAGCGGGTGAAAGCTTCGCGTCCCAGTAGTGCTTTAGGGCCACTGTGAAATGGGGCGATATGGAGAGTGAGCTTTTCGCGACGGAGGTTGTCGGATGAACCGGACACAACCTCTAGTGGTACAGAGCCTGTTCAATTGGCTTAAAGGCTTGGCGTCACTCCTTTGAAGGAAGTGCTGCTACGGCGAATTTTGGTAGGGTCTATCCCCATTCTGCGGATGGTGTCCTGGTATGGCTAGTGCCGCACTGTGTTTTCGTGTTATCACATGAAGTGAGTTCACTGTTTTGATTCTAGTGGGAAAGTCTTCTATTTTTCGGCGTGCTGCTTGTGGGGTTCGTCGTTGTCTTCGCTTGGTGTGTCGAGCCCCTTGCGTTCGGTGTTAAGTCGGCCGGACTGTTTGAAGACCCAACAATCTCTATGGGTATGGTTTGCAGGCTTCCCGGAGGTACTATGTATTTGACATAGCCTATCCATAATTTTGTTTAGGTTGGATAGCTCGTCGCTGTTGTCCTTGAGGGGCAGTGTTTTATTATTCGGCCGAGAGCTTTTGAATCCAGCGTTGACCGCCGTGCTATTTGGGCCATCTCCCTTATTCCGGCGCTGATCTTTTCTGCATCGTGATTTCCCATTTCCATCCCTGACTTCGGATGTACTCGGGTCGCTGGTGCTGCATCTAGCCGGCCAGCTGTCTTCCCCCGTGCAAAAGCGGGTCATGAGGCTTGTTAGTGTGGCCATTGTTCTTGGTTTTTCCTGGCCGAGGTGTCTGGCGAGCCATTCGTCTCGGACATTGTGCTTAAAGGCTGCTAAGGCTTTGGCGTCCGGACAATCGACTATTTAATTTGGTTATTTTTGGTGAGGAACTTGTTCCAGAATTTGCGTGCTGACTCTCCAGGCTGTTGAGTTATGTGACTTAAATCGTCTGCATCCGGAGGGTGGACATAAGTCCCTTGAAAATTTGCTCGAAACGCATCCTCGAGCTCTTCCCAACTTCCAATGGTATTTTCTGGGAGGCTTTTGAGCCAATGTCGAGATGGCCCTTTGAGCTTGAGGGGTAGGTATTTTATGGCATGGAGATCGTCTCCTCTGGCCATATGTATGTGTAGGATATAATCCTCAATCCAGACTCCGGGGTCTGTTGTTCCGTCATATGCCTCTATGTTTACGGGTTTGAATCCCGCTGGAAATTCATGATCCAGTACCTCATCGGTGAAACATAGTGGGTGTGCGGCGCCCCTGTATTTAGGTGTGTCGTTGTCTTCAAATGCTCGGCGGGTTGTGTTGCTTCCTGGAGTCTTCTTTTTTGGCCCATAGATAGACCTGACCGGGTCATCCTTTTTCCGAGGATCTTTATGCTGATCGTGTGTCGGCTTGTGTGCGGAGCCCCTTGCTGCTCTTAGCCTGTCATCTGGCCGTCTATCCGGCCAGGCGGCCTCTTTCTTTTTTGAATGCGGGGGCTCTAAGGCCTCCTCGTCGAATTCGGGCAACAGCTTGCGCTTCGGGTAACTCTTTGCCTGGCGACTAGCGTCATATTTATCTGCGGTATTGAGTACTTTGCTCCATCTCATTCTGAGTGCGTCCTCTGCTGTTTTGAGCTTCCGCTGTTGCTTCTTCAAACTTCTTGCAGTAGCGACGAGCCTTTTATGAAGGTTCTTATGCTCTGGTGATGTGTTCGGCGTGAGATCGTCTAGGCTCTTGTTTTCGCCGGGGATGGGTTGCTTGTCTAGTTCACCGTGTTCGGATGATTGCTTGGTGGCGTGTTCGCCGTCCACTGCTTCGCCCTGCTCTAGGGCCGGGTCTGTATGGGTGCCTTTTTTAACGAGACGGGACTTCGGGCGGCGCTTGTGTCGCCGTTTTGGTTCTTTGCTGGGGGAGTTGTCCTTCGCCATGTCCCGTTGTTCCTCATTATCGCTTCCTTTTGGTGTATCCACCATGTATACGTCGTGAGTTGGGGTGGCTTTCCAGTGCCCGATAGGCGCTGGTTCTTGGTCGTCTCCGGCATTGTCGTCCATACCGTCGATGTCTTCGGAGTCGAAGTCTAGCATGTCGGTTAGATCGTCGATAGTGGCTACTAAGTGGGTGGTGGGTGGGTGTTGAATTTCTTTGTCGTCCGCATCCCAACCGCCCTGACCGCAGTCCAGCCAGGGCTCTCCTGATAACGAGAGATACTTTAGCGAGCTCAAGATGTCGCCAAAAGGTGAGTGTTGAAAGATGTCCGCGGCGGTGAACTCCATGATCGGCGCCCAACCGGATTCGGTTGGAGGGGGTGCGGGAGGCTCGGAGTCCGGCGAGGAGTCCGGAACCTCGGAGTCACGGGCTTCATGAGGGACAAGATTAGTGTTCAGCTCTATCGCCGTAGAGGTTGCAGCCCCCGAGGCGGTGTCTAGCCATCCATCCTCGATCTGCACAGCCGGCTCCAAATTGAAGATCGGAGCGGGCTCGAGTGCGGTCTCCAGGGTACTGTCCGGCTGCAGAGCTAGATCATGCCCGTCGTGACAGTGCGGCGCGCTTGGCTGTGGCTCGAATCCATCAAAGATCAAGTCCCCGCGGATGTCAGCCGTGAAGTTCAAACTTCCAAATCTGACCTGACGGCTAGGGGCGTAGCTTTCGATCTGCTCCAGATGGCCAAGCGAATTAGCCCGCAGTGCAAAGCCGCCGAATACGAAGATCTGTCCGGGGAGGAAGGTCTCACCCTGGACTGCGTCGTTGATGATGATCGAAGAAGCCATCGAGCCTATCGGTGACGACACAGAGGAACTCTCAATGAAAGCACCAATGTCGGTGTCAAAACCGGCGGATCTCGGGTAGGGGGTCCCGAACTGTGCGTCTAGGCGGATGGTAACAGGAGACAAGGGACACGATGTTTTACCCAGGTTCGGGCCCTCTTGATGGAGGTAAAACCCTACGTCCTGCTTGATTAATATTGATGATGTGTGTTACAAGAGTAGATCTACCACGAGATCAAAGAGGCTAAACCCTAGAAGCTAGCCTATGGTATGATTGTTCTTCGTCCTATGGACTAAAGCCATCCGGTTTATATAGATACCAAAGAGGGCTAGGGTTACACAGAGTCGGTTACAATGGTAGGAGATCTACATATCCGTATCGCCAAGCTTGCCTTCCACGCCAAGGAAAGTCCCATCCGGACACGGGATGAAGTATTCAATCTTGTATCTTCGTAGTCTTGGAGTCCGGCTGATGACGATAGTTCGGCTATCCGGACACCCCCTAGTCCAGGACTCCCTCACCCGCTTTTGCGCGGGGGAAGATAGCTGGCTGGCAAGATGCAGCACCAGCGACCCAAGTACATCCGAGGTCAGGGATGGAAATGGAAAATCACGACACAGAAAAGATCAGCGCCGGAATAAGGAAAATGGCCAAAATAGCACGGCGATCAACGCCGGGTTCAAAAGCTCTCGGCCGAATAATAAAACACTGCCTCTTAAGGACAACAGTGATGAGTTATCCAACCTAAACAAAATCTTGGATAGGATATGTCAAATCCATAGTACCCCCGGGAAGCCTGCAAACCATACCCACAGAGATTGTTGGGTCTTCAAGCAGTCCGGCCGACTTAACGCCGAACACAAGGGGCTCGACGCACCAAGCGAAGACGACGACGAACCCCACAAGCAGCACGCCGGAAAACAGAAGACTTTCCCACTAGAAGTCAAAACAGTGAACTCACTTCATGTGATAACAAGGAAAAATAGTGCGGCACCTGCTAAAACACGCACCGCACGGTCCACCCCAGCAGAGTCCCGAAATTGGATGTTTAAACCATTACTTTCGACCATCAGGATTATTCCAGAAGTGTTTGAAACACAGGAGGGACTGCTTTGGTATTGGATCCCATAATCGACGGACTACAATTCACACAAGTCCTAATGGATGGCGGCAACGATATAAACCTGCTATACCAAGACACCATCCGCAGAATGGGGATAGACCCTTCCAAAATTCGCCGTAGCAGCACTTCCTTCAAAGGAGTGACGCCAGACCTTTACGCCAATTGTACAGGCTCTATACTACTAGAGGTCGTGTTCGGTTCATCCGACAACCTCCGTCGCGAAAAGCTCATTTTCCATATCGCCCCATTCAAAAGTAGCCATCAAGCACTACTGGGACACGAAGCTTTCGCCCGCTTTAACGCAATACCGCATTACGTGTCTCTTACGCTTAAAATGCCCGGTCCACGCGGCATCATCTCATTAAAGGGTAACTCCAAGTGTTCCTCGAACCGCGGAAAACGTGAGACTGTTTGACAGCCACACACTAATCCGACCTCGCTGGCCAAAGCCCCTAAAAATAGATCATTCAGACCTCAGACACGGTTAGGCGAGTCCGGCATAAATAAACAGGGGGCTTCCCAGCCGCATACCCCTTTACAAGGGGCTGCACGTATAAACAATGAGAGCCAATAAAGCTCAACTTCATTCATCTTCCAAATCATACTTTATTTTAAATACATCTTTTGCACGATATTTTTTCCAAACTAAGTTCTTCTCTTTTACAGATGAAGCACGTGCTACACCCGTCCAGGATACAGCACAATGGAGACACAGGCACAGACATGCAGCAGGGACCCGTTGCAAGGATTCTCTTCAGATTAAGACCCTGCGCAAACCTTTCTTACTATCTCTTGTTGATACACATCCCCCGGTTTCCTAACATAACCGAGGAGGAGGCTGGCGTTTTGGCATCGGCCGCGTCAGAAGTTCTCGCTCGTACATGGACACTAGGGGCTTAGGGCATTGTTCTGCCCGGTATCATAAAGACCGAACACCTCAGGGAGTGTTCAGCGTCTCGAGTTAGGCCTTATATGCACCAGCTCCGAATCATGTCTTTGGTCAAATGTTGGGTTTGCCCGGCTCCTGTGTTTTGCTGCCTTACGTTCCGCTCCATCGGCTAACGCGGCACCAGGAGAACTACTGCGATTGTGCCCCGGTTCGGCCGGGCGAGCACCTCAGTAGAGAAAGCCGAAAACTGACTGTCATGATATAGCGAGAGACTGGTCAACCACTCGATCGACTACTGGAATGTTTAGAATTCCTCCGCTTTGACGAAGGACCGCTTTCTGGTCAGGCACATACGCACCCCGAGTTCGGAGAGCGTGGTGCCTCTAGGGGCTATATAGTAGCCCCACCATCGAGCTCCTATGGCTAAGCGAAAGTGATAAAGCATTATAGTCCGGTTGCCTAGTTTGCTATGCTATCACCTCCTTCAAAGGACCAAGACATTGGATTAAGTGTGAAAAAGCGCTTTTTTGCAAACACCCCCGCACCATGTGCGTGGGGGCTGAAGCCAAAGACTGCCATCTTTCAGGTTATACAAACATATACGGCCGCACAGGAGATAGTTCAATACTTGAACGCACAAGTATAAAAAGCCGTTACATTATAAACATGATCTCACAAATCATACATGTCATTTGAACATAACATCTTTCGAGCACTGCGCCTCTATTAAACGAGCGCCCTGCAAGACTTCCTCAAAATAGTGCTCGGCGGGTAATCGGCTTTTGTCCGAACCCCGGGATGCAACATCGGTGGCATCCATCTACGCCCAGTATGTCTTAACACGGGCGAGAGCCATCCGTGCACCCTCTATGCATGCCGACCGCTTCATCGCCTCGATATGCGGCACCGCCCCAAGGAATTGCTGCAACAAGCCAAAATAACTCTCCGGCTTGGGCCTCTCTGGCCACAGATGAGCCACCACATCTGTCATGGCAAGTCCGGACAATCTATTCAGCTCAGCCCACTTAGCCAACTGATCGGTCAACGGAAGTGGACGCTCCGGACTATGGAATTGAGACCAGAAAAGCTCTTCCATTTCGTGATCCTTCTGGCTTCGGAAGTGCACGACTGCGTCCGCTGCACTCGCCGCCAAATCCAGATAAGGATCCTCCGCACCACACAATTGGCCCAACTGAGCATACTTCGGATCTGTGAACTTCCTACGCAGCAGAAAGGGCTTTCCTGCCGCATTGTCTCCGTCCTGACGCAGTTCCTCCTTCATAGCCCACATCGCACTACGGGCATCCTTGGCTTCGGCGGCGGCCTTCTTCAGGTCCTCTTGCTCTGCTCGGTGTTCTCTTTCAAGAACCTCATAGCGGTCGGTAGCATCTTTTAATTTCACGGCCATTCTGGCCATCTCCTCCCTGCTTCGGCAGTGAGCAGCCTTTTCGGCTTTTAGCTCTTCCGCTGCCTTCGAGGCAGCCGCATCACTTTTCCTGGCTTGCTCCTTGGCTCGAGCAAGCTCTGCTCGAAGGTCTTCCACAGCAGCGGCACCATCTGCATCAAGCATACAAATTGTAAGGAACGGGCATCAGCTCCCTTACTAGGTGACCGCGGAGCAACCACTTACCTTGTGACTCGTCAAGTCATTTATTGACCAGCGCAATGTCCGCATCCGCAACGTCGAGTTGCCGCTTCAGCTCGGCAACTCCATCAGTCCGACTGGCCACCGAACATTTCGCCACCTGCATAGGAAGGGCGACATTCTATAACTGAGATTATGATCCTCGGCACGCTGTCGCTTTCGACAGCATACCAAGTCTCAGGGGCTACTATCTATACAGGGCGCACTCCATGTGCAAAACTGTCAAAAGGTATGTCATTTTTTGCGTACCTCAAACCCCGTCAGCAAACTTCCGACGGCCTCATACAACCCGCTCTCGCCGGATGAGATCCTTTCAATCACCATACTCATTAATGTGCGGTGATCTTCTGAGATAGACGCCCTCTCGAGCAAATCCTGCAGCTCCACCGGCCGTACTCCAGTGGGTGCCGAACTCCCCGGCCCCGCCGGACTCGGGGAGACCCTCCGTGACGACACCTCAGGGTCGTCCGCCCCGCCCGACGGGCGGCAGATGGAGGCGTTTCGCTCTCCATCATCTCCGGACGAAGGTCCCCCGAAGATGAGCTCTGCTGAGAAGGGTTGAGATCCGAACTACAAGGTGAAAACTTCGGCTAACCTTAGAAATAAAGTAGGGATGTCCCCTATTACAAAACCCCCCTTTTTTTGCTTACGGCTCGTTGGAGGGCTGATTCCTTTGGGGAGACTGTGCGGCCGGGGCTCTTCCCGGCACAGGACCTTCCGGTGATTTCTTTCCCCGCTTTGTGGCCTTGGCCTCTGGGTCTTCGGAAGCGGTCCTCTTCTCCCCCTGGAGGGAGGGACTCTCGATTCCCCCCTTACTGAAAGCCTCCTTGGCAGAGGTGGTAGTTTCCCTGTGCCCCCCTTCGCCCTCCTCCGAAGGTGCAACCTCCAGCATTTTGATTAACACGGGATCCGGCGTGGTCTCAAGGAGGGGGGTTGGACACCGTATCAGTTTTGCTTGCGCTATCCACTCCTGTCCAAGGGATAGCTGGTTAAAAGGCAAACCCATGATAAATAAATGGACAATGTGTCCAAACACAAGGCTACTTACTTGAGTATCCGAGCGATTGCAGCTTAGGCCAGCGTCCTCGGTCAAGTCCGGACGCATCTCTTGTGATCCGAAGAACAGTTTGTACATCTCCATGGGTGTCAAACCCATGAAGTGTTGGAGAGCTCGTGGTCCCTCCGGGTTAAATTCCCACAGGCGGAGGGGGCGACGTTTGCAGGGCAGAAGGCGCCGAATCAGCATAACCTATGCCACTACGACCAGATTGATCTCCCTTTCTTGGAGGTCTCGAATCCGGCCCTGCAACAGGGGTACGTCTTTGGACGGTCCCCAGCCAAGCCCTTTGTTGACCCATGACGTCAGCCGTTGTGGAGGGCCCGGGCAAAAGGCGGGCGGCGGCCTCTACCTGCTGCCCCTGGGAGCGGTGATATAGAACCACTCCTGTTGCCACGAGCCAAGCTGCTCCTGAAAAGAGCCCTCGGGCCATGGAGCATCGGCCCTCTTGCTTATAACCGCCCCGCCGCACTCTGCCTGACGCCCCTCAATCATCTTCAGTTCCACGTTGAAGGTTTTGAGCCACAAGCCGAAGTGAGGGGTAGTGCGGAGGAAGGCTTCGCAGACGACAATGAATGATGAGATGTGGAGGATGGACTCCGGAGGGATCCATCGGGAAGCCTAAACCCCGATGGAGGTGAGACACGAACACGACACTCTCGCCGGGCTCGGGAGTAGGAATAACTTGCCCTTGGGCAGGCAACCTATGTGAAATCTCGTAGGTTAAGTACCTGGCGTCTCTCAGCTTTAGCACGTCCTCTTCCGTGACGGAGGAGGGCATCCACCAGCCTCGTAGGTCGGAGCCGGACATTGTCGATGGACGGAAGTACCCGAATCTGGAGCCCTGGGAGTTGGAACTCGGGGCGAGGGGCGGATTTGATTGAGGATTGAAGAAAAAGAATGGGGCTTGGTCTCATTATAAAGAGGGAGAATACCAAGAGCCGTCCCCGTGACCGTTTGGAACCCACCTTCGATGGAGGGGGCCTGGCAACGGGCGCGGTTGGGTTACCCACGTCCATATTGATGAGAATCCCGGAATAAGGGGAACACGATCTCTACTTCGACAAGACGTGCCAAGGAAACCGCTTCGCTAAACGCGCGGAGGTGGTATAATAAAAACGATTCAAGTAACGTCACGCCACAAAATACGTTAGAAGATTGAAGTTGTGTAAATATTATTCTCTCTACGGTGGTATGTGGAATTTATTTTGCAGAGCCGGACACTATCCTGGTGTTCACAATCTTCTATAAATTATTTGGAGGAGGAACCCGCCTTGCAATGCCGAAGATAATATGCACGCCGGACTCGTCATCATTGAAGCCTAGTTCAGGGGCTACTGAGGGAGTCCTGGACTAGGGGGTGTCCGGATAGCCGAACTATCATCATCAGCCGGACTCCAAGACTATGAAGACACAAGATTGAAGACTTCGTCCCGTGTCCGGATGGGACTTTCCTTGGCGTGGAAGGCAAGCTTGGCAATACGGATATGTAGATCTCCTACCATTGTAACCGACTCTGTGTAACCCTAGCCCTCTCCGATGTCTATATAAATCGGATGGCTTTAGTTCATAGGATGAACAACAATCATACCATAGGCTAGCTTCTAGGGTTTAGCCTCCTTGATCTCGTGGTAGATCTACTCTTGTAATACCCACATCATCAATATCAATCAAGCAGGACGTAGGGTTTTACCTCCATTAAGAGGGCCCGAACCTGGGTAAAACATCGTGTCCCTAGTCTCCTGTTACCATCCGCCTAGACGCACAGTTCGGGACCCCCTACCCGAGATTCGCCGGTTTTGACACCGACAGGGAGACTATCATTTGAAGCACAAGAGCAAGGAGTTCATCATCAACACACCATTTGTTACTTCTTGGAGAGTGGTGTCTCCTAGATTGGCTAGGTGTCACTTGGGAACCTCCGTCAAGATTGTGGAGTTGAACCAAGGAGTTTGTACGGGCAAGGAGATCGCCTAATTCGTGAAGATCTACCCCTAGTGAGGCAAGTCCTTTGTGGGCGACGGCCATGGTGGGATAGACAAGGTTGCTTCTTCGTGGACCCTTCATGGATGGAGCCCTCCGTGGACTCGCGCAGCCGTTACCCTTCATGGGTTGAAGTCTCCATCAACATGGATGTACGATAGCACCACCTATCGGAACCACGTCTCAAAAATCTCCGTGTCTTCAAATTGCGTTTGCACACTCCAATCCTATCCCTTTACATTCTTGCAAAGTTGCATGCTCTACATTCCGCTGCCCATATACTCTTTGCATGCTTGCTTGATATGTATTGTGATTGTTAAACTTGTGCCAACTCCATTTCAACTTAAGGAAATTAGGCAACTTTTGGTACACAGTGTCTAATCACCCCCCCCCCCCTCTAGACACCTCTTCTCGATCCTTTCAGCATCCTCGTCGCATGAAGAAGCCGGATAAAACCCACTCGAAGAGAAACAAGGAGCATACCACCAAGAGATGGAGGAACAAGTGATGTGGCTGTGTTGAACTCCCTTAGTTAAAGTATTTGTCTTGAGCTGTGAATGAGAACTTGTTTTCTATGTCGAACTACTTGATGTTGTCGATTTGCTACCTATTTACTATGTTGGACATGTGAATCTATTTGATACGTGTGATGTGTTGAACTATCATTTACATCGATGTGTGAGATCATCATATTTTGATTTGAAAACACTACTACTACTGTGTTAAACTAGCATTCCTATTTGTAATTGAAATGATCAAGTACTACTAGAAACTAAGTTACACAAGACCCTACCTCCAGGGACTTGGGCGGTAGGTTCTTACAACCTACCATAAAATCTTCACTATTAGTGATTACAGAGGACCCTACTGCCAGACCTCCCGGCGGTAGATTGTGAAACACTACCATAAAATCTTGGTGATTTGCGATTACAGAACCCGGCGCACGTGCAGGACCTGGAACACCCTACCGCCAAGGAGGCTGGCGGTAGCTTTAACCACCTTACTGCCGTCCCCGCTGGTGATAGTGCCGTTAGGACACGTCAGCCCCAAAACAGTTGGTTGACGGCCGCTTTCGTTAACCTACCGCCCGGAGGCCTGGCGGTAGGCTATTCAACCCTACTGACGTAGATGCCGGCGATAGGGAAAAGTGTCAGATCCCGAAATATTTTCAAGCAAGGGTCAGATCGGCTAAACTTTGTCAAAAGGGTCAAAACACGAAAATTGGCCCCCACCGACTTGTGAACAGGCTCCGCGACGTATGCTAATCTAGATTTCCTAACGAAATTTTCAACATCTATTTTACCATTTGATTAACCAACTTCTTTTGTAATTTAGTGCTTATCACAACTTAACAACTATAAACTGAGCCTACCAGGGTTCAAGTCCTGGTGCTCGCATTTATTCTGGATTTATTTCAGGATTTATGACGATGCTCGTTCATTGGGAGGAGACGTTCCTGTCGACTATGAGGCTCCTACAATGAGTTCGTAAAATTTCAAGATGATATGTCGGCTTAGTCTCAGAGGCGCTCATAGGGGTAAGATGTGCGTTCATAGGGGTGAGTGTATGCGTGTATATATGAGCGCTCGCGTCTGTACTGTGTTAAAGAATAAAAACTATAAACTGAGCCTAGTCATGTAAATATATCTTGCTACTCTGCACCTTGAAGTGATCTTGTTTTGAATCTTCTACCACGTCGATGAACCAAAATGGCGGGACATTTTCCACCACGTTTAAAGGAATTCAAGCTAGCCTTTGGATCCATGGAATGCTGCCACCACAATATGATGCACTCATTCCCCAGATATTTTTTGAAAGTTGAGCGGGAGTTCTGCTACTGCATTAAACAAATGAAGAAACTAGACAAGTGTCTAACAAAACAAGGGAAATAAAAGAAAGAAAATGAAACAGAACATCAAAACAAAACTAAGGTGTTGTCTTATAAAAATGGAGTTACCTATTTCTCAAAAAAAAGGAGTTACCTATTTCTCAAAAAAAAAGGAGTTACCTGCTACAAATGTGAGCATACAACACGTAAGATGCGTAATTTGAGCGTTCTGTGGTTGGCTGTATGTTTTGGTATTGATTTTTTTTTGTTACGAAACAGGGGCGCATGTTTTGGTACTGATTTATTTGTTAGTTATAGATGTATGATTTGATTGACACACATAACCCAAGTAGTAGTAGGCCAAAGGCAGATTTCTAAAGCATACAAAATGTATTTACTTAAACTAGAACCATATAGTGTTTCAGGTGAAAGAAACTTCAAAATGTCTGGCTTATTCATATGCCATCGCATCATTCCGCATCTTGGAAGAAGGAAACGAATGCTCATGCAGTATGCTGGTCATAACTGTTGGATAAACAGCAACTGAACTTTACTGAGGGCCAAAGGCCATTACATATACATGTGTTTCGAAGTGCATGAAACCCCTTATATAACGGGGATATTACCAAACAGAGACTATACACATCTAACACCCCCCCCCCCTCAAACTCATGGTGGATCAACAACACAGAGTTTGGAGAGGAAAAAGCCATGCTGCGCTCGAGTATGTGCCTTCGTGAAGAAGTCAGCCAACTGTAACTCAGAGGGCACATAGTGAAGAGCAAGAGTCTGATCCTGCATAGCAGCAAGCACAAAGTGGGTATCCACACCGATGTGCTTGGTGAGCTCATGCTTCATCGGGTCACGTGCAATACTGATAGCACCGGTACTGTCTGATAGTAAGGGAGTCAAGGTAGTAGCAGACACACCAAAATCCTCAAGTAACCACCATAACCAGATCACCTTAGCTGTCAACATAGCCATGGCTCGCAACTCAGCCTCTGTACTCGAGCGAGAAACTGCAGTCTATTTCTTTGTCTTCCAGGCAATAAGAGAGCCACCAAGAAAGACATAGTAAGCAGACAGCGAGCGTCGATCAGAGGGATCACTAGCCCATGTAGCATCAGAGTAGGCCTAGAGCTGAAGAGAGCTGGAGCGGGGAAAGAAAAGGCGCTGAGAGATCGTGCCAAGAAGGTATCGTAGAACATGGAGGAGATGACTATAGTGGACAGAGGTGGGGGCTGAAACAAACTGACTCAGGATGTGGACATGATAGGAGATGTCAGGACGCGTAACAACAAGATAGACAAGACTGCTAACAAGGTGACGATAGCAGTGGGATTAGGAAGAGGGTCACCATCAGAGGCACGAAGGTGAACATTGAGCTCCATAGGAGTCACAACTGTGCGCTCATCACAGAGAGCAGCTCGAGCAAGAAGATCCTGAATATATTTTTCTTGGGAGATGTAGAAGCCATCAGAGGTCGAGGAGATCTCAATCCCAAGAAAATAGCAAAGTGGACCAAGATCAGTCATGAGGAGATGGTTGCGAAGGCGAGCCTTAACAAAGGCAATGTAGTCAGAGTCATCACCAGTGATGATCATGTCATCAAATAGAGAAGGAGAAGAGTCCGACCATGAGGAGACGTGTGAACAAACAATGTGGGATCATGACCACTGGGCAAGAAACCAGCGGCAGTCACCACAGAGGCGAAGCGCTCAAACCAGGCACGAGGGACTGTTTAAGACCATAGAGGGAGTGGCGAAGTCTACAGACCATACCATCAGGAGCATAGTACCCCGGTGGTGGCTGCATATAAACCTCCTCACGCAACTTGCCATTGAGAAAAGCGTTTGGAACATCAAGTTGAGAGATAGACCAATGACGAACAGAGGCAACAATAAGAAGGGTGTGGACAATGGTCATGTGATCCACAGGAGCGAATGTCTCATCATAATCGCGGCCCTACTACTACTCAAAACCATGGGCCACAAGGCACGCTTTGTAGCGCTCAAGAGAACCATCAGAGCGAGTCTTAATCTTGTAGACCCACTTGCATGTGATGGGACGAACATCGGAAGGGAGGGAAACCAGATTCCATGTGCTAGAGCGCTCAAGAGCAGCAAGCTCTTCGGCCATCGCAAGCTGCCATTCAGGCTGAGTCATGGCAGTCCGATAGGAAGTGGGCTCAGCAATAACAGAGAGACCGTACCGATCAGGAGAGTAGCGATCAAGCGGGGGCGAGGCCGAGCATGGAGGTTATGAACCGGGGAAGGCATGAATGGAGGTGCACCAGAGGTGGAAGGGGCGTCACACACGTTAGGGGAAGCATCCTTAGGACGAGGGCGGTGAGTATAGTGGAGAGGAAACAGTGAGAGAGGGCGACGGACTGGAGATGATGGTGGAGAGGTCGAGAAGGAGGATGGGAAGGTCGTGTGGGTGGTGAATGAGAGTGAATGAGAGGTGCAGGAGGAAGAGGTGAAACACGAGGCACATAGCAGGGTGTATTGGGAAGGATAAGAAAAGAAATATCATCCATAGAGAATCTCGAGGAACAAGGACGTGGATAGTAAGAGCGAGACTCATCAAGGGTCACATCACGCGAGATGCGCAAGCGACGGCCAACAGGGTCCCAACAGCGATAACCCTTGTGCTCATCACTGTAGCCAAGGAAAACACACTCAACCGACTGAGCAATCAGTTTAGTGCGTTCTCGTGGGGCAAGCAAAACATAGCACACACATCCAAACATACGAAGGGCTGATTAGTCAGGAGAGCGACCAGTGAGACACGTCATAGGAATACCGCCCTGCAGGGCAGTCGATGGCTGCATGTTGATGAGGTGGGTGGATGCAGAAATAGCCTCAGCCCAAAAATGGGGTGGAAGGGAAGTGGCAATCATCAGCGCACGAGTCATCTCAAGCAAATGACGATGTTTTCATTCTGCAACGCCATTCTGAGCATGAGCACCAGGACAAGAGAACTGGGCAACAGTACTCTATTTCGCGAGAAAACCAAGCAACAGCTGGGAGATATACTTGCCAGCGGAGTCATCACGAAAAGTGCGAATAGGTGTGAAAAATTGGGTGTGAACCATGGCAGCAAATCATTTGTATATGGAGAGAACCTCGCTACGAGATTTCATGAAGTAGAGCCAAGTGTAGCGAGAGAAATCATCAATAAACAAAACATAGTAGCGATGACCACCTTTCGAATCAAAGGGAGCAGGACCCCAGACATCCGAATGAACTAAGTCAAAGGGGTGCTGAGATACCGACTCACTGATAGGATAAGGTAATTGGGTCTGTTTGCCAAGTCTACAACCATTACAATGTAAATAAACATCTCCAGATATAGACCCTAAGAGGCCCTGACGCATTAAAGATGACAGGAAAGAGCCACAGATGTGACAAAGGCAATGATGCCACTGCTGGAAGGACGCAGACGAGGAGGCAACAATAGCATGAGAACTAGCAGAAGTGATGGCAGCGGAAGGAACACAAAGCCAGTCAACCTCCCAAAGGCCCTCTAACTCACGGCGTCGGGGGCCAGCACCAACCAAAGCCTTGGTGCGATGATCCTGAATGGATCAAGAGTCGGTATCAAGAATGACACGACAACCAGAATCAGTAAGTTGGGCAGCGGAAAAAAGATTCATGGTAAGACGAGGCACATGAGAAACACTAGGAACCGAAAAGGACGGAGTGGAGAGAATACCATGACTAGCAACAGGAAGAGAAGTGCCATCGGCAGTAAGAACATTAATGGGAGAATCAAGAGGGAGAAGAGAAGACAATGCTAAAGAATCGAGGACATATGAAAGGAAGCTCCAGAGTCCAGAACCCACGAAGATGTACCTGACTGTGTAGATGCTGGCGGTGATGAGGTGGTGAAAGCAGTCACAGCAGCAGCAGAACCCGTCGATGAAGAAACGGAGGAAGCTAGAAGGCGCTTGAGGCACAATGTCCTGGCCAGTCAGTGACTGAGTCGAGGAAGATCCAGGGGTCCCACTAGAAGAGGAGCGCCTCTGGTCTTGCTTCTTCTCACGACAATCAGATTCTGGGTGACCTGGCCGAGAGTAGTAGCCACAGAAGGTATCACGACGCGACCGGCCCTTCTCAACATAGAGAGGGTGACCAACCCTCCTGAAGGTGTGGGCAGGAGCGGTGGAGCAATGAGACGAGCAGAGGACATAGAGCTCGGGCATCCACCACTGATGGAATCACAAGCAACCCATTAGAGCGAAGGCGGGTCTCCTCAGCACAAAGCTCAGCAAGCACCTCTGAGATAGGAACATGACCACGAGCAAGTAGGTGAGCACATCGAGGCTCGAACTCAGAGCGGAGACGAGATAAGAACTCGTGAACCCGCTGAAACTCCAAATTGGACCGCGTAGTTTGATAGCAACGACAAGTTCCACAAACGACTATTCGAAGAGAGTCAAGATGACGCCAGATGGCAGAGCACTTTGAATAGAACTCATCAACAGAGGAATTACCTTGCTGAAGTGCATGCTCCTGACACACCACAGAGAGGTAGAGAGCATCACCAGAGGGCTGATAGCGCTGACAAAGATAAGACCACATCGTTGCAACTGTGCCAAGTCTCATGAACTCTGAGGCAAAATGAGGGAGGACACTTGCAATAAGAACAACAGCAGGGCACGCATCATCATTGCACCACTGAGTGTAAGCAGACATAGCATCATGGTAGGCAGAAAGGGCATTCGAATAACCTGACATCTGTTGATCATAAGCATCCACTACAGCATCATCGAGAGCCTTGGCTGCATCTCGATCAGCCTAAGAAGCATCACCAGCAAGAACCGGTGGTGCTGGCGGGGTAGGAACCACAGGAGCAACCGGGCAAGGCGGACAGGGGACCTTGCCAGATAGAACACCCCACAGAAGAAGACCGCGCATATGGATACGCATAAAACCCACAAACTCGGCATAGTTGGTGCCATCGAAGATCACCGAGCACCGAGGAACTGCGACATAGCCCGAAGAAGACATGGGGAGCCCTATGTTTTTTTGGAGTCAACTGCTACAGTGCACCAATCTGGATCAGGCAGACCCACTCACGAGGGGATCGAGCGGGGGAGGAAGTAGCTGACGAGGGGATCGAGTGAATCGAGTGGACGAGGTGGCCAGTAGCGGATCAGGCCTCGCCCAGGAGAAGAGCAGCAGCGTGAGCAGTGGGACCCATCTAGGCGAGAGCAGGGGAGCGCCCGAGCCAACAGGAGGCAGTGGCGGCCAGGCCTAGCCTGGCAGCGGAGAAGGTCGGGGCAGCCGGATCCATACGAGGAGGACCGACAGGAGGTGGCCGCGGTCGGCCCGAGCCCGGCAGCGAAGTAGGCCGGGGCGGCTGGATCCGTGGCGAGAAGGACAGGGGCGCCCGGATCCGCGGCAAGGAGAGCCGAGCGAAGCTTGGGGCGAGGGCGGCGGAGACCGGGCCGAACCTGGCACAGAGCAGCGACAGCCACGACAAGGGGACGAAGGGGAGGAGCTAGCACGGAGTTGCAGCGTGTGGGAGAGAGGGGAACCTAACATCTGATACCATGTTGGATAAATATCAACTGAACTTTACTGAGGGCCAAAGGCCATTACATATACATGTGTGGTAAAGTGCATGAAACCCCTTATACAATGGGGATATACCAAACATAGACTTACACATCTAACAATAACATCCAAGGCTTTGATCCGGATCAAGTGGCACTCCTCAAGCTCATTAGGCTCGGACAAGCTGAAGGTGACAAGATTGTTCTCCCTCTTCATCCAATCACACATCTTTGTGGCCCCATTTGCCATACTCACCATTGCAGCAGGATGGTGTCCTCTGAGGTGGTTCACAAGCCCCAAGGCACACACGCGGATCATGCTGCTTTGTTGGACGATGTCAGCAGAAGGCTGCGCCATGCTTCAGCAGCTCACACATCAGGTCAGCCTCCTTGGCGATACACACAAAAGCAATGGCAGAAGGAACAAACAATTCACCCCCTCTACCGTATATGGAAAGTGCAATCTCCTTGATAAGGCTACTCTGAATGATAGTGCTGACTGGTAAGGTGTCGGACGTGTTAAGTCGCACCTGAATCTTCCATTTGGACTGGAGCGCCTCCTCCATCTCAAGACAAAATCTGACAACAGCAGCACATATCTCAGCACAAGTGGAAATTTGTGAATCATCATGATACTCTTCAAGATAGCTGCGATAGTCGGACCACTTAATGGAGCCGTGCAGTGGCAGCAACCTTTCCCACCCCCATAGCTTCTCCAAAAGACTTTCTTCTTTCCTCTTACTCTGTTCACCACCTTCAGTATTTTTCTGAGACTGAGAATTCAATGCATCTGAATTAATGCCACCCCTATGATGTTTGCTGCTCCATCAGCAGGAATGCCATCCCCATCACTACCAGGACCATTTCTATTGGCGGGTTCTTCCTTATCAATCTTGTGCCCAACAGAAGCTGCAACAAAAGATTCTTCTAGTATCTCAATCATAAGATTCAAGGTATGGTACCGATCCTGCAGCTGTCCATTATCTCATCAGGTATGAGATCATCGTAGAAATCAATAGGCTTGTTATTTTTACACATCCATGCGCACACCATTTTGGCCTCCCTTGCCATACCCAGCATGGCAGCGGTGGTAGCAACAAAATTGACCGAAGTACCCCCGTTCATAAGGCACAAGGCACACATGTGTATCTCTATGCCCTGGTCGACCAAGTAATCATCAGTGGGATCAGTCCCATGCCTCATCAACTCCAACGTCAGGTCAGCCTCTTTGGCAATACATAACAAGGCGGCACCGGAAACATCATCCCGGAGAGTGGATTTTCTTGAACCTTGAAGCATCATCTAACACTGCACCTAGATATGCGCGAATGATGACTGAACGTGCACACTGGTGGATCAGGCAGCTCAGAACGATTGATTTCCTCATCGGCAAAACCATCTCCTCTCCAGATTTCATTTGGATCTTCTTCCACTCGGACACGAGCTGCTCCTCGTTGATGAGACAAGCCTTGGCGAGATCAGCCATGTCTCTGACTGTGGCAACGTTGCGGTAATGATACTCTTCAATGTAGGCGCTATAGTCAGGCCAAGAGACAGAAAGCGCTTTTGGTATCAGTCTGTCCCATCCCCATAATTTCCCCAAGAAATCATGGTACTTGATGATACTTGGCAGCGGCATCTGCTTTGTAACTGTGTCGTACTCCTCACCCTCCTCCATCTCTTTGATGCGATAAGTAAAATGCATCCTCTCTGCCTCTTTTTGCCTTCGTCTGGCCTTCTCCCCGCGCCTGCGCCTGGCCTTCTTCGCGATGTCGTCCAAACACCCGTCCTTGGCCTCCATCTGCTTCTTCGCCGATGGGTCCAAAGTGGCCGCAAATACGACGCCAATCTGATCTATGGTTAATTCCAACCCGTCCAAAGGAATGAAATGATGGGGGTCGGGGAGGGGATTGGAGGAGTAGAAACACTGTAGATGTAATGTCGAATCGGGATTCACTAAGACAAAAATAAAGCATTGGGTCTAACTCTTCTTTGGTGTTAAGGTGATAGTTGTGAATAGCCATCAACTACCTAGAAAAGGTAGAAGAATAGGACCTATTCTGGGTGGGCTAATGACTAGGGTGATCTATTACCTTGTTGAGGGTAAGAGGTAAGACTGACCTACTCAAGGCTATTTATATCTTTGCACATCATTACTTGCCATGCTTGTCCCTGCTCCATGGCCTCCCCCCACCTGCACCTCGCCATCCGCTCGTCAACTTGCCCGAACACAGGAAAACCGCCCCATGCTCACACTTCCAGCCCCACCCTCTCCTCTTCCACAGCCGCCTCCTCAGCTTCCTCCCCACTCTCCTCCTGCCCCACCGGAGATCCCCCTGCCCGTGGTGCCCGAGGACTAGGCTCCTGATCTGCCACCTGAGCCCACGCATGAGTGCCTGGCAAGACGCATCAGCAGGCGGGCCAAGATGGCCGCTGATTCTGGTGTCAAGGCTAGGCGCAGTGCGCACCTTGCCGAAATCAAACCGGCCAACTATTCATCCATGACTGCCAAGGCGATGCGCTCCAAGGCAAAAAAGCTCGACCTCTCGTCTGCCTCTAAGGACCTCTCGGATGCTCTTGTTCATGCCCGCCTCTGTGACGATGCTGGCTTCGTTGAAGACACTGATCGCAGTCCTGCCTCTTTGGCGGATCTTGCGGCCATTGTTGTTGCTTGCGGTGCTCCGCCTGGGATGGCGGACGATATAGCATCGGGCTCCGGTGACTTGGGATCGCCATGATTTGCTCTCCTGCCTACTGTGGCCACGACGGTGGCGGCCCTTGCTGGCCATGTATCTGGTGCGTCGCACCTTATTGTAGTCTCTCTATTAGGTTTAAGTTAGATGTAATGGTGCTCATGCCAACTTCTGTCAGTCCGCTGCTCTGTAATCCGCCCCTGGCCGTATGTTTTGTGGGTTGGACTTCTTATGTAAGGTGTTTGCCTAAGTTTCCATCATGAAAAACGAATGCTACTCTATCGTGTCATGGAATGTACGTGGATTAGGAGACCAGGACAAATGTGTTAATGTATTCTATGAATTTAACCAGTTGCGCCCATCTATCGCTCTGCTCCAAGAAACTAAACTCAACAGACCAGACACCATAAAACTGCGCTCGATCTTGCCAAGTTTCCTAGACTCCAGTAATCACCTGGACACAATCGGATCTGCGGGTGGCATTCTCTCCGCAACCAACTCACGTTGTTTTTCTCTCCTAAGCTATGACCACCGACACTTTACCTCCACCCTAACCCTATCATGCCTGGCTTCACAACATAATATCTTGATCACAAACGTATATGCTCCTTCCCAAAGAGATCTAAAACTAGAGTTCTTAGAAGAACTTAAACAAATTGAACCACACCCAGAATCACCCCGGTTACTCATCGATGACTTCAACTTAATCTGATTCCCTAATGAAAAAACAACAACAACTTCCACCGGTCCGAAGCTGATGCGTTCAATGACACCATTGATCGACTTGCGCTTCTCGAACTTCCTCTCCTCGACCGCCAATTCACATGGTCAAACAAGAGGACGTCTTCCACTCTAGAATGGCTTGATCGAGGTCTTATAAACCTAGCCTGGGATACGCTCTTCCCTAACTCGCATCTTACCTCTCTCACTCGCTTCGCCTTTAATCACGTACCGCTCCTAGTCACCGTCTCCACAACCATTCCATCTTCCCGCCTTTTCTGGTTTGAATGCTTCTGGACCTCGTTCAAGGCCTGCAAAGGCATCGTTCAAAACACTTGGCGGCCCACTGAAGAAAACAGCACTGGGCCTGCTGCGGACTCTGCTGCCTGCCTCGCCCAAAATTAAAAAAAAAACTGACCGGCTCTCAAGAGTTGGGCCAAATCACTTCGGCCCATCTACCAAAAAGAGGCAAACTGCAAACTCGTAATTTTGGCCCTAGACCTTAACGAAGAACTTGCACCTCTCTCCTTGCTTGAACAGAAACTTAGGCACATAATTGCTGATCTGCTGCAGCAGACTATCAGACAAAAAATTGCCTTCTAGAAACAACGGGGCAAGATTAGGGGAGTCATCGACAAAGATGAAAACTCCAGGTTCTTCCATGCATCTGCCACTCAATGTTCGCGATCGAATAAAACTCCAATGCTTATCAATGACAATAATGAAATCTTCCTACACGAACACAAAGCTGAGCTCCTAAAAACATACTTCCAACAACTCATCGGGGTCACCAAAAACGCTACTTGGAACTTCAACTTGCTCCATGTATACCCTTCCACCTACCTCAACTAAATGATCTTGCAGATCCGTTTTCCCATGAGGAGATCCACCAGGCCTTTCTAACTATGAACACAAACGCCAGCCCAGGTCCTGACGGTTTCGGACCAATTTTCTTCCGCAAATACTAGCATGAAATCAAACACTGCATCTTCCCGTTCTTGTTTGCTTTCCATGACCAAAATGCGTCTCTCGAGCGCTTCAATCATGCGTTCATGGTTCTCCTCCCTAAATCCCAAGCACCAACCTCCCCAGATGCCTTTCGACCAATCTTGCTTCAAAATTGCACTCCAAAAGCGGTGGCCAAGGTTCTCACCAATCGAGTAAAACCTCTCATCCCACTACTCATACACTACGACCAAACTGGGTTCCTCCACAGACGCAACATAGCCGAAAACTTTGTTTATGCCGCCGATATCCTTAGCGCTTGCCACACTCGTAAAGCTCCAACCATGGTATTCAAACTAGATTTTAGGAAAGCATTTGACTCGATCTGTTGGTCCTCTCTTATATCCATCCTTCAAGCAAGGGGTTTCCCTCCGATCTTCTGCGCCTGGGTCAACAACATTCTTCAGACTGGCAAAACGACCATTCTCCTTAATGGCAATCTGGGATCCTGGATCCAATGTAGAAATGGCCTTCGACAAGGAGATCCATTCTCGCCCTACTTGTTCATCATTGCAGCTTTCTTCAACGCTTGATCGCCCAGGCGTTTCGGCCAAGCGAACTGTGCCATCCCCTTAATGCTAATGCGCCCCTAGTAACCCTCCAATATGTTGACGATACTCTAATCATTGCCTCTGCCAACGTAGCCACAACCACAATGCTCAAGAACACCCTTGATGATTTTGCCCTTGCGACTGGCCTGGTAATCAATTTCCAAAAAACTGCTCTTCTCACCATTGCCACGGATACCACCACTCAAAACAACATTGTAGCAGCCATTGATTGCAACTTCTCCTCCTTCCCGCTAATCTATCTAGGCCTCCCCCTATCCCCTACCAAGCTACCCCTCTCAGCTTTCGACCCGATCATAGACAACTTTCGAAAATTTCTCTTTGGTTGGGTAGCACGTATGACGTCTGCTCTCCCGTGGAGCAAGGTTAACATTGCTTACAGCGGTCCTTGACTCCCTAGCCGTTTATTTCATGTCTATTTTCTGCCTCCCTAAGTCCATCCTAGCTAAACTAGATGCCATTAGGAGAGCCTTCTTCTGGTCCAACGAGGAAACATGCACGGGTGCAAGCTGTCTGGTTGCTTGGAAAAACGTTTGCAAACCTAAAGAACTTGGTGGTCTAGGCATTCAAAATCTTGAAATTCAGAACCGTTGCCTGCTCATGAAGGTTTTCCTCCAAAATACTGCAACACCAAAACATCCCTTGGACTCAGTGGTACCATCAAAGATATCCACTTGGCATTGCAGCTAAATGTTGGAAATATACCCTAGAGGCAATAATAAAATGGTTATTATTGTATTTCCTTGTTCATGATAATTGTCTATTATTCATGCTATAATTGTATTGACCGGAAACCGCAATACATGTGTGAATACATAGACCACAACATGTCCCTAGTGAGCCTCTAGTTGACTAGCTCGTTGATCAACAGATGGTCATGGTTTCCTGACCGTGGACATTGGATGTCATTGATAACGGGATCACATCATTAGGAGAATGATGTGATGGACAAGACCCAATCCTAAGCATAGCACAAGATCGTCTAGTTCGTTTGCTAAAAGCTTTTCTAATGTCAAGTATCATTTCCTTAGACCATGAGATTGTGTAACTCCTGGATACTGTAGGAGTGCTTTGGGTGTACCAAACGTCACAACGTAACTGGGTGGCTATAAAGGTGCACTACAGGTATCTCTGAAAGTGTCTGTTAGGTTGGCACGAATCGAGACTGGGATTTGTCACTCCGTATGACGGAGAGGTATCTCCGGGCCGACTCGGTAATGCATCATCATAATGAGCTCAATGTGACTAAGTAGTTAGTCACGGGATCATGCATTACAGAATGAGTAAAGTGACTTGCCGGTAATGAGATTGAACGAGGTATTGGGATACCGACGATCGAATCTCGGGCAAGTAACATACCGATAGACAAAGGGAATTGTATACGGGATTGATTGAATCCCCGACATCGTGGTTCATCCGATGAGATCATTGTGGAACATGTGGGAGTCAACATGGGTATCCAGATCCCGCTGTTGGTTATTGGCCAGAGAACTTCTCGGTCATGTCTGCATGGTTCCCGAACCCTTAGGGTCTACACACTTAAGGTTCGGTGATGCTAGAGTTGTTATGGGAAATAGTATGTGGTTACCAAAGGTTGTTAGGAGTCCCGGATGAGATCTCGGACATGACGAGGAGCTCCGGAATGGTCCGAAGGTGAAGATCGGTATATTGGACGAAGGGTATTGGAGTCCAAAATTGTTCCGGGGGTACCAGGTGATGACCAGCGTGTCCGAAAGGGGTTTCGGAGGCCCCGGCAAGCGTTGGGGGCCTTATGGGCCAAGGGTAGAGGGCACATCAGCCCACTAAGGGGCTGAGCGCCCCTCCCACCCCATCTCACGTAACCAAGAGATGTGGGGGCGCCACCCCTAGGGCAGCCGCCCCTCCCGGCTTGGGTGGCAAGTTTCCTAGGGGGTGGGGGCGCCAAAACCCATCTAGGGTTTCCCCTATGGCCGCCGCCCCTCCCCTAGGGAACCCTAGGGCGCCTCCCCCTCCTCCCTTCCCCCTATATATAGTGAGGGAGAGAGAGGGCAGCCGCACCTTTCCCCTGGTGCAGCCTTCTCCCTCCTCCAACACCTCCTCCTCCTCCGTAGTGCTTGGCGAAGCCCTACCGGAGAACCACGAGCTCCATCACCACCACGCCGTCATGCTGTCGGAGTTATCCCTAAACTTCTCCTCTCCCCTTGCTGGATCAAGAAGGAGGAGATGTCCCCGGGCTGTACGTGTGTTGAACGCGGAGGTGCCGTTGTTCGGTGCTTAGATCGGAATCAACCGCGATCTAAATCGCTACGAGTACGACTCCTTCATCCGCGTTCTTGTAACGCTTCCGCTTAGCGATCTTCAAAGGTATGAAGATGCTCATCCTCCCTCTCTTGTTGCTAGAATCTCCATAGATTGATCTTGGTGATGCGTAGAAAATTTTGAATTTCTGCTACGTTCCCCAATAGTGGCATCATGAGCTAGGTCTTTTGCGTAGATTCTATGCACGAGTAGAACACAAATTGTTGTGGGCGTTGATTTTGTCGAACATGCTTACCGTTACTAGTCCTATCTTGTTTCGACGGTATTGTGGGATGAAGCGGCCCAGACCGACATTACACGTACACTTACGTGAGACAGGTTCCACCGACTGACATGCACTTGTTGCATAAAGGTGGCTAGCGGGTGCCAGTCTCTCCCACTTTAGTCGGATCGGATTCGATGAAAAGGGTCCTTATGAAGGGTAAATAGAAATTGGCATATCACGTTGTGGCTTTTGCGTAGGTAAGAAACGTTCTTGCTAGAAACCCATAGCAGCCACGTAAAACATGCAAACAACAATTAGAGGACATCTAACTTGTTTTTGCAGGGTATGCTATGTGATGTGATATGGCCAAAAGAATGTGATGAATGATATGTGATCTATGAGATTGATCATGTTCTTGTAATAGGAATCACGACTTGCATGTCGATGAGTATGACAACCGGCAGGAGCCATAGGAGTTGTCTTAATTTATTGTATGACCTGCGTGTCATTGAACAATGCCATGTAATTACTTTACTTTATTGCTAAACCGTTAGCCATAGCAGTAGAAGTAATAGTTAGCGAGACAACTTCATGGAGACATGATGATGGAGATCATGATGATGGAGATCATTGTGTCATGCCGGTGACGATGGTGATCATGGAGCCCCGAAGATGGAGATCAAAAGGAGCAAAATGATATTGGCCATATCATGTCACTTTTTGATTGCATGTGATGTTTATCATGTTTATGCATCTTATTTGCTTAGAACCACGGTAGTAAATATGATGATCCCTCATAATAATTTCAAGAAAGTGTTCCCCCTAACTGTGCACCATTGCGAAAGATCGTTGCTTCGAAGCACCACATGATGATTGGGTGCGATAGATTCTAATGTTCACATACAACGGGTGTAAGCCAGATTTACACACGCGAAACACTTAGGTTGACTTGACGAGCCTAGCATGTACAGACATGGCCTCGGAACACAAGAGACCGAAAGGTCGAACATGAGTCGTATAGTAGATACGATCAACATGAAGATGTTCACCGATGATGACTAGTCCGTCTCACGTGATGATCGAACACGGCCTAGTTGACTCGGATCATGTATCACTTAGATGACTAGAGGGATGTCTATCTGAGTGGGAGTTCATCAAATAATGTGATTAGATGAACTTAATTATCATGAACATAGTCAAAAGGTCTTTGCAAATTATGTCATAGCTCGCGTTTTAGTTCTACTATTTTAGATATGTTCCTAGAGAAAATTTAGTTGAAAGTTGATAGTAGCAAGTATGCGGACTGGGTCTGTAAACTGAGGATTGTCCTCATTGATGCATAGAAGGCTTATGTCCTTAATGCACCGCTCGGTGTGCTGAACCTCGAACGTCGTCTGTGGATGTTGCGAACATCTGACATACATGTTTTGATGACTACATGATAGTTCAGTAATGTTAAACGGTTTAGAATTGTGGCGCCGAAGACGTTTTTGAAACGTCGCGGAACATATGAATTTTCAAAGGGCTGAAATTGGGATTTCAGGCTCATGCCCACGTCAAGAGGTATGAGACCTCCGACGAGTTTCTTAGCCTACAAACTAATTGAGAAAAGCTCAATCATTGAGCTTCTACTCAGATTGTCTGGGTACAACAATCACTTGAATCGAGTGGGAATTAATCTTCCAGATGAGATATTGATGTTTCTCCAAAGTCATTGCCACCAAGCTACTAGAGCTTCGTGATGAACTATAACATATCAGGGATAGATATGACGATCCTTGAAATATTCGCGATGTTTGACACCGCGAAAGTAGAAATCAAGAAGGAGCATCAATTGTTGATGGTTAGTGAAACCACTAGTTTCAAGAAGGGCAAGGGCAAGAAGGGATACTTCATGAAATGGCAAATCAGTTGCTACTCTAGTGAAGAAACCCAAGGTTGAACCCAAACCCGAGACTAAGTGCTTCTGTAATGAGAGGAACGGGCACTGAAGCAGAACTACCCTAGATACTTGGTAGATGAGAAGGCTGGCAAGGTTGACAGAAGTATATTGGATATACATTATATTAAATGTGTACTTTAGTAGTACTCCTAGTAGCACCAGGGTATTAAGATACCGGTTCGGTTGCTAACTGTTAGTAACTCGAAATAAAAGAGCTACAGAATAAACGGAGACTAGCTGAAGGTGAGATGACGATGTGTGTTGGAAGTATTTCCAAGGTTGATGTGATCAAACATCGCATGCTCCCTCTGCCATCGGGATCGGTGTTAAACCTAAATAATTGTTATTTGGTGTTTGCGTTGAGCATAGACATGATTGGATTATGTCTATCGCAATACGGTTATTCATTTAAGGAGAATAATGGTTACTCTACTTATTTGAATAATACCTTCAATGGTCTTGCACCTAAAATGAATGGTTTATTGAATCTCGATCGTAGTGATACACATGTTCATGCCAAAAGATATAAGATAGTAATGATAGTACCACCTACTTGTGGCACTGCCATTTGAGTCATATTGGTATAAAACGCATGAAGAAGCTCCATGTTGATGGATCTTTTGGACTCACTCGTTTTTGAAAAGTTTGAGACATGCGAACCATGTCTATTAGTATGTACGCATGAAAAAACTCCATGCAGATGGATCATTTGGACTCACTTGATTTTGAATCACTTGAGACATGCAAATCATACCACATGGGCAAGATGATTGAAAAGCCTCGTTTTCAGTAAGATGGAACAAGAAAGCAACTTGTTGGAAGTAATACATTTTGATGTATGCAGTCCATTGAGTGCTGAGGCACGCAGTGGATATCGTTATGTTCTTACTTCACAGATGATTTGAGTAGATGCTGAGTATATTTACTTGATGAAACACAAGTCTGAATTATTGAAAGGTTCAAGTAATTTCAGAGTGAAGTTGAAGATCGTCGTGATAAGAGGATAAAATGTCTATGATATGATCATAGAGATGAGTATATGAGTTATGAGTTTGGTATACAATTAAGACATTGTGGAAATTGTTTCACAACTAATACCGCCTGGAACACCATAGTGTGATGGTGTGTCCGAACATCATAGCTGCACCCTATTGGATATGGTGCATACCATGATGTCTCTTATCGAATTACCACTATCGTTTATGGGTTAGGCATTAGAGACAACCGCATTCACTTCAAATAGGGCACCACGTAATTCCGTTGAGATGACAATGTATGAACTATGGTTTAGAGAAACCTAAGCTGTCGCTTCTTAAAAGTTTGGGGCTACGATGCTTATGTGAAAAAGTTTCATCCTAGTAAGCTCGAACCCAAAACGGATAAATGCATCTTCATAGGTCACCCAAAACAGTTGGGTATACCTCCTATTTCAGATCCGGAAGCAAAAGTGATTGTTTCTAGAAATGGGTCCTTTCTCGAGGAAAGGTTTCTCTTGAAAGAATTGAGTGGGAGGATGGTGGAGACTTGATAAGGTTATTGAACCATCACTTCAACCAGTGTGTAGCAGGGCACAGGAAGTTGTTCCTGTGGCACCTACACCAATTGAAGTGGAAGTTGATGATAGTGATCATGAAACTTCGGATCAAGTCACTACCAAACCTCATAGGACGACAAAGACAGGTACCGCTTCAGAGTGGTACGGTAATCCTGTCTTGGAGGTCATGTTGCTAGACAACAATGAACCTACGAGCTATGGAGAAGCGATGGTGGGCCCGGATTCTGACAAATGGCTCGAGGCCATAAAATCCGAGAGAAGACCCATGTATAAAACAAAGTGTAGACTTTGGAAGAACTACTTGATGGTCATAAGGTTGTTGGGTACAGATGGATTTTAAAAGGGAAGACAGACAATGATGGTAAGTGTCACCATTAACAAAGCTCGACTTGTCGCTAAGATGTTTTCCGACAAGTTCAAGGAGTTGACTACGGTGAGACTTTCTCACTCGTAGTGATGCTAAAGAGTCTGTTGGAATTATAGCAGTTACTGCATGATTTATGAAATCTTGCAGATAGGATGTCAAAAAAACATTGTTTCCTCGATGATATTCTTGAGGAAAGGTTGTATGTGATACAACCAAAAGTTTTTGTCAATCCTAAAAGATGCTAACAAGTATGCAAAGCTCCGGCAATCCTTCTAAGGACTGGAGTAAGCATCTCGGAGTTGGAATATACACTTTGATGAGATAATCAAAGATTTTGGGTTTATACAAAGTTTATGAGAAACTTGTATTTCTAAAGAAGTGAGTGGGAGCACTATAGAATTTCTGATGAGTATATGTTATTAACATATTGTTGATCAGAAATGATGTAGAATTTCTGGACAGCATATAGGGTTATTTGAAAAGTGTTTTTCAATGGAAAACCTGGATTAAGCTACTTGAACATTGAGCATCAAGATCTATAAGGATAGATCAAAAACGCTTAATAATACTTTCAAATAAACACATACCGTGACAAGATTTTGAAGGAGTTCAAAATAGATCGGCAAAGGAGTTCTTGGCTGTGTTATAAGGTGTGAATATTGAGTAAGACTCAAGACATGACCATGGCAGAAGAGAGAGAAAGGACGAAGGTCGTCCCCTATGCTTCAGATGTAGGCTCTATAGTACGCTATGCTGTGTACCGCACCTGAAGTGTGCCTTGCCATGAGTCAGTCAAGGGGTACAAGAGTGATCCAGGAATAGATCACAGGACAGCGATCAAACTTATCCTTAGTAACTAGTGGACTAAGGAATTTTCTCGGTTATGGAGGTGGTAAAAGAGTTCGTCGTAAAGGGTTACGTCGATGCAAACTTTGACACTAATCCGGATTATTCTGAGTAGTAAACTAGATTCGTATAGTAGAACAGTTATTTGGAATAGCTCCAAATAGAGCATGGTAGCTGCATCTAGGAGATGACATAGAGATTTGCAAAGCACACACGGATCTGAAAGGTTCAGATCCGTTGACTAATAACCTCTCTCACAAGCGAGATATGATCAAACTCCATGGGCGTCGATTCATTACAATCACATAGTGATGTGAACTAGATTATTGACTCTGGTGCAAGTGGGAGACTGTTGGAAATATGCCCTAGAGGCAATAATAAAATGGTTATTATTGTATTTCCTTGTTCATGATAATTGTCTATTATTCATGCTATAATTGTATTGACCGGAAACCGCAATACATGTGTGAATACATAGACCACAACATGTCCCTAGTGAGCCTCTAGTTGACTAGCTCGTTGATCAACGGATGGTCATGGTTTCCTGACCATGGACATTGGATGTCATTGATAACGGGATCACATCATTAGGAGAATGATGTGATGGACAAGACCCAATCCTAAGCATAGCACAAGATCGTCTAGTTTGTTTGCTAAAAGCTTTTCTAATGTCAAGTATCATTTCCTTAGACCATGAGATTGTGTAACTCCCGGATACTGTAGGAGTGCTTTGGGTGTACCAAACGTCACAACGTAACTGGGTGGCTATAAAGGTGCACTACAGGTATCTCTGAAAGTGTCTGTTGGGTTGGCACGAATCGAGACTAGGATTTGTCACTCCGTATGATGGAGAGGTATCTCTGGGCCCACTCGGTAATGCATCATCATAATGAGCTCAATGTGACTAAGTAGTTAGTCACGGGATCATGCATTACAGAACGAGTAAAGTGACTTGCCGGTAACGAGATTGAACGAGGTATTGGGATACCGACGATCGAATCTCGGGCAAGTAACATACCGATAGACAAAGGGAATTGTATACGGGATTGATTGAATCCCCGACATCGTGGTTCATCCGATGAGATCATCGTGGAACATGTGGGAGTCAACATGGGTATCCAGATCTCGTTGTTGGTTATTGGCCAGAGAACATCTCGGTCATGTCTGCATGGTTCCCGAACCCGTAGGGTCTACACACTTAAGGTTCGGTGACCCTAGAGTTGTTATGGGAAATAGTATGTGGTTACCGAAGGTTGTTCGGAGTCCTGGATGAGATCCCAGACATGACAAGGAACTCCAGAATGGTCCAAAGGTGAAGATCGGTATATTGGACGAAGGGTATTGGAGTCCAAAATTGTTCTGGGGGTACCAGGTGATGACCAGCGTGTCCGAAAGGGGTTTCGGAGGCCCCGGCAAGCGTTGGGGGGCCTTATGGGCCAAGGGGAGAGGGCACATCAGCCCACTAAGGGGCTGAGCTCCCCTCCCACCCCATCTCACGTAACCAGGAGATGTGGGGGCGCCACCCCTAGGGCAGCCGCCCCTCCCGGCTTGGGAGGCAAGTTTCCTAGGGGTTAGGGGTGCCAAAACCCATCTAGGGTTTCCCCTATGGCCGCCGCCCCTCCCCTAGGGAACCCTAGGGAGCCTTCCCCTCCTCCCTTCCCCCTATATATAGTGAGGAAGAGAGAGGGCAGCCGCACCTTTCCCCTGGTGCAGCCTTCTCTCTCCTCCAACACCTCCTCCTCCTCCGTAGTGCTTGGCGAAGCCCTGCCGGAGAACCACGAGCTCCATCACCACCACGCCATCATGCTGTCGGAGTTCTCCCTCAACTTCTCCTCTCCCCTTGCTGGATCAAGAAGGAGGAGACGTCCCCGGGCTGTACGTGTGTTGAACGCGGAGGTGCCGTTGTTCGGTGCTTAGATTGGAATCAACCGCGATCTGAATCGCTACGAGTACGACTCCTTCATCCGCGTTCTTGTAACGCTTCCACTTAGCGATCTTCAAAGGTATGAAGATGCTCATCCTCCCTCTCTTGTTGCTAGAATCTCCATAGATTGATCTTGGTGATGCATAGAAAATTTTGAATTTCTGCTACGTTCCCCAACACTAAAACCTCCAGGCCCTCCTTCCTCTCGAAAATAGTGAACAAAAACCCCCCTCTCCTTATTGAGCACTCCTTCGTCATAACATACAACAGCCTCTCCACCTTCTTTTGGCTTGATAAATGGATTCTACACTCCCCTCTCCACAAAGTCTTCCCACACCTATACTCGCACTCCTTAGATGACAAGATTTTAGTGGCTACTATTTGGCAAAACAGCTTATTATCGAACCTACGGAACCGTCTTACTAATGCTGCTGCTCATGAGTTGGACTGTGTTTTGTTGTTGCTGCAGGATTTCCAACAGGCAGACCGATCAGATGAGCGGTCCCTCACGCATGGGCTTCCTTTCTCAGCTAAAAATGCCTACATATCCATTGTGGCTGAGGACTATTCGACCTGCACCATGATTTTGTTTGGTCCTCCAAGGTCCCAATCAAAGTCAAGATCTTCGCATGGCTGCTCCTCCGTGACCGCCTCAGTACAAAGGCCAACATGTTCCATAAACATGTTGCTCAATCTGCTGCCTGCCCACGATGCCAAGATCCGTGTGAAGATGCTCTACACCTCATCTCTAACTGCTCCTATGCTGCACAAGTTTGATCTCACCTCGGACTGCCGGCTCCGACCTCTCTTGCTGCACTTCACCATCACCCACCAGTTCTGGGCCTCAACCCCAACATCTGGTCATCGGTGGCCTTGACCATTTCCTGGAAGCTATGGGACTCAAGAAATGCCTTCGTATTCAGAAACGAAGACCACCCACCCCGAGTAACGATAAGAAATATTGTAGCAGATTTCTCCCTCTGGGTTTTCCGTTTCAAAAAGACTGAAGATAGTGCCTCCGCTAGGCTCTGGCTACACTTTTTATCCTCTGCAATCCCCTCTCAGTGAATTTGTATCCATAATACTGTTGTAATTCTCGGATCCTTCCTTTGAGTGGT
>NC_057810.1:694060859-694078327 GCF_018294505.1 Triticum aestivum | reverse complement strand
GGAAAGAATTTGTGATAGAAGGAAAGAAACAAATCATGTAATTGTATAGAAGGAAAGAAACAAATCATAATTGTATAGAAGGAAAGAAACAAATAATGTAACAGCCTCAGGCATGCACAAACCATGTTACTCCCTCCGTTCCTAAATATAAGTCTTTCTAAAGATTTTAACGCGGACTACATACAGCTTCAAAATTAGTTGTATTTAATCAAAGTGTTGTTTGTAGCCCAAATCCTTTGCGGTTAGAATTCGGTGACCCTAATTTTCGAATAACTTGTTATATATCCATGCTTGTTGTTCCACATCAAAATAAGTCCCAAATTTAAGCGATTAATTTGGAAAACAAAAAATGGAACTTCAGTACAATTTTTTTTGTTATGGAATGGCATCCATGATAGTCTAGAAAAGAAAAACAGATTATTTCCCCAGAGCATTACAATTTTTTTTTCTTCACGAAACATTGCACACAGGTGAAATACTCAGCAACGTTTGTCAAGAAAGTTCAGATTTTGAAATTTTATTGTTTTTCTTAATTATTGTTCACCAGAGTGCTTGTTCCACGTTAAACGACTTAGTTTTAGGAAATCCTAGGTGGTAGTACCATGCTGCCTCTTTTTTTGTACGATAAGATCATGCTATCTCACCAAAAGTTTTTTCCCGACTGTTTCATGATCATCGTGCCACTCTTCCTACTCCGGGACTGATGTCACCTAAAATGGCAGAATTTGCTTACCAGACAATTGTATCGTGCTATTGCTTGTATATGTTCTCTTTGTGATATATAACTGACAGCATAGTGAGCCACATCAGTGGAAAATAGAACAAGAAAACAGATGCACGAATGCGCAACAGTTTTCGCGCTAGTTGTTTAATCACTCATACGATTTGAGTGGGTGAGCCGGAAACAACTAAATGGATGGTGTATGAGGACCACACCAGCTATAATTAACAGACACCTGAATGAGGACGATGTATGTTTTCTGTAATACTCCCTCCGTTCCTAAATATTTGTCGGATGTTAGTATGTTACTTTCATTCATTAACAGACACCTTTCATACGGATAGGTCTTTAACCAACAATTACTCTAATAGTATAGCTTGTATGTGACATAAAACTGGTGTCGTTAGATCATATTTGAAAGAATTTGTTTGTGGCTGCGATTTTGTATCACAAAAGTCACATACTCGCTGTATATCTCACTTAAACCCTGCTTAAAGCAATCTTACAGAGTACTTGGGAGAGATTTTTCCTTCGAGATATCTTCTAGTGGTTCGATGAGCTGAATCCACGAATTCCGCTTCCTTTGCAGGATCTTTTCACACACGCTTCACCTGTTTATAGGAATGGTCAATAGTTAAAAATGCCAAAGCAGGGGAATTTCCCACAATGTGCAAAAGAAATTCAAGCTGGCCTCTGGATCCTCGGAATGCTGTCATGCACACGTTCTTCAGATATTTATATGGACCCTCCAGAAGTCCCTTCATAGGCACCTGTCCCGTGTATAGGGAAGGAGAAACAATAAACTGCAAATTGGAATAAGAAAACTAAGATACAATTTTCGAAAGTAGCAGGAGTCCTGAATGTAATGTAAGAAACTAGAGAAGTTAAGCTCATACATATGTGAGCATGCAGGGGGGGAGATGGTACAAATTCAACTGGCTGGTTTGCTATATCCAAGTTATGATGAAATAGAAATGCTTGATCTTGTACTGATTTGGAAGAGTATCGATGCAATAACATGGAGAAGTGTACAAATTACCCGAGAGGAAACCATAAGAATACTTACATCCATCTCTAGTGTTTCGAGGAAAGGAGCAGATGTCAGAAAGGAGACCAAATGTGGAGTGTCAACATCGTTTTCAAATAGCAGCATCAGTTTCAAATGCCTCAGCTGGGAAAACTTGCATGGGTTATGCATCAGGCATCTGGAAGACAAACAATCAAAGGTCAGTATGACTAAATGGTTTAGAAGATATAATAAGCTAGGGATGGTCAACTAACAAACCTGTGGTGGTTTCGTAGCAAGTATCAGAAGTCAGATTTTGAACATGTGTAAACACATTAGCAAGTTTTGGGTGGTAGCGTCCTCAAGAGTCACTCCATAAAAACTAATATCTGCACTTTTCGAGTCTTGAAGATTTACCGAGGTCAATACATACCGGGTTTCCCTTGTATACAAAATTTCTGAGTTTCATGGCATGCAATGCAATCTTCGTTATCTCGCAGAATGAAAAATGCAAGTATAGCAGGTGAGGCAGTGGACCATTAACCTCTAATTTAGTTCATCATAGAGATGACATCTAACAATACTTGACTACTCCAGGTTAGAGCAATTTGACAACATGTCTTGGGAGATATTTTCCATTGACATTCACTCAGTTCAGATCAAGCTTCCGTAGGTTAGGGAAACCACTGAACCCGGTTGGTACGGTGGCCGGAGATATCCAAAGCTAAGATGGATTTTCTGTAGACGGGATATACTTGCTCTATTCAAACGTTGGAACGGAAACAAGTACCGATCATAATGACCTCCAAAACGTTCCGGTGTCAAATCAAAAGTTAGGAACTTTATCGGCGAGGATACCGCACTATCCACAAGACTCTCCATTTCCTTGATACCGTGCACTGGTCCTTACAGCCTCATCCAGAGGCAACTTTGATAAAACCGTCCATAGCACGTCCTGCAGCAAAGATACACCATGGTAGCACGACCGTTCAAATGAGTAATTTGTAATCATGAGAAGGCTGGATAGAAAATTGCAAGTTTTGAGCATATAACTCTGGAAGGCTCTTGAACGGATCACTTTACATCCCCTTTTCAGAGATTAACAACTCGTGACAGATGATGTAGTCAGACATCACATAAATCCACAAGGCAGAACGCTGCAGCATAGTCTAAGTTGATTGTTTTGCATTCCCTTGTCACAGCCTGGTCCGGGACGAATGCGCAGCGGCATTGCTACAGCGTCATCGGATCAGAAATCTGGAGATGTGGGGGAATTATCAGAGTCCCACAACAACAGCGAGGCACTGGGTTTACGTTTGCTCTCGGCGTTAACGTATTTACCTCGGCCCGGATCACGATCCGGTCCGGTCCGACGACTCGCACGGCCCAGCCCGACCCGGCCTACTTAACCCGAAAGATTTTGCTGGGCTGCTTCGTGAGTGAAGCCGCGGCTCCCGTCCGTGCCGGCGGCGGGCGGCGCGACGGCGACGCGCAGGGCCGCCCCCCAGCTTCTGCGTCCCGGGGCGGCAGAACCTCTACGCATCGGACGAACGCAGGTACCGCACCGTCGCTCCCGCTTCACTAGCATAAGCCCTAGTAACTCTCGTCCAGGATCTAGATGCGTCGCTTCTTATCACTGTCCATCTTGCGCTTCGAGGCTACTATCTGTTCTGTTCTAGTAGTTCAACCTCTGAGATTCGCGTGTATAGGGTTCAGCCGGCCAGAGGGAGCCTCCGAGGTTCAGATTGTTTCCCCAATGTTAGTCGCGACAGCGAGATGCATAGCGCGCTGCACCGGATCTGCTTCCTAATTAAGCTGATATATACACTCCAGTGATGACCGGCTTCGTCCTATGTCGTTCCAATTCCTGAAACCGCGCCGCATCCCGTTCCCATGGGAAGGAATGGGATGCCGCACGCCGTGTGGAGCTCGAGAGACATCTGAGGAGTCCAGTTCCTTTGTTTTGTTGGTCAATTCTTACTTCAGTGGCGCTCTTTGGGGTCTTCGTTTAATTCTCAAACTGTTAAATGCTGTTGACACTTGGGTGCTTCAAATTCGATACCGCAACCAAATAAATGTCTGCGGTGCTCCAACTATGACCCCGTTTGTCAACATTTCTTCTACTAGTTTGAATAGTGAGGTGTGCTGAATCGCGCTGAACTGCTTTGCGTCCTTGTTGCGTGGGATGCTCCAGTGATGATTTATTTCGCCTTGTATATCGTTCCAATTCCTGAAAGTGCACATCCATGGGATGCTGCACATTGTGTGGAGCAGAAGGGACATCTGAGGAGTTAAATGCTCGAAAAACCTTTTTTTTTGAGTTGTTCGATTGCCAAATTATTTTCATTCTGCTGAGCGTTGGTTGAATTTGATACCACAAGTGACCATGTTTATAACTTCAAATGATTCCCTTTAAGTTTCTGGTATAAAATGGTGCAATGTATCAAATCTGCTTCCTTTATCTGTGGGGAAACTCCAGTGATGACTTACTTCACCTCATATATCGTTCCAATTCCTGAAAGCACATCCACCGGATGCTGCACATTATGTGGAGCAGAAGGGACACCTGAGGAGTTCAATTTGCTTCTTCTATTGCTTAATGTTTGGACAAATCTTTCTATTTTTAATGTTGTTGGATAATTTGTTTTCACTAATCTTTTCATGCTGTTTGGCACTTGGTTGCAACTGACACCACATACAAACATGTGTGGAGCATCACATATGAGTATTTTTTGTTGAGATTTCTGGTTTGGCCTTCCGTTTCCTTTTGGGTGTTGTTGCAACTTTGTGTGGAACATCAAAACATTCACGAGCAATACGACTCGGCAAACCAAATTTTGAGTTACAGAAACAACAGATATTTTGAGTTTGTCTGACTGGTTTACAAACTCTAGGCGTTGAATCACAGAACTGACATTGTATCTGCTAATGTGATGTTATTTATTTATTTGTTTTTGTTCAGTGAAGTAGAAGGGGCATTTGAGGAGTTTAATCCATTTTATTTTTGTGCAATTTGTGGAGAACCATTTTTATTTCACTTTCTTCGCTGAGCCTTGTTTGATTCAGAAACTATTTTCATTTTCACTTTGCCCACAGCTGGTTGGCTTTCATACCGTAAGTGAACATGTATAACTAAAAACGGTTCTTTTTTCAAGATTTGTGCTTTCGAATGATGCAATATATCGACTCTGCTCAGTTAAGGTGTCAAACACTCCAGTGATGACTTGTTTCGCCTTGTATATCGTTCCAATTCCTGAAAGCACATCCACAGGATGCTGCACATTTTGTGGAGCAGAAGGGACATCTGAGGAGTTTAGTTTGTTTTTTTCTTGCTAAATGTTTGAACAACTCTTTTTATTTTCGTGTTCTTCATTAAGTTTGTTCGGTTTCCGTACTATTTTCGTGTTTTCATAAGTCGGTTGAATTTGATGCTATAAGTGAACATGTATATAACTTCAAATGGTTCCTTGATTTATGGTTTAAAATGGTGCAATGTACCAAATCTGCTTCCTTAGGTGTGGGATACTCCAGTGATGACTTATCTCGCGTTGTATATCGTTCCAATTCCTGAAAGCACATCCATGGGATGCTGCACATTTTGTGGAGCAGAAGGGACATCTGAGGAGTTCATTTGTTTCTTTTCTCTCTTAATGTTTGGACAATTCTTTTTGTTTCACTGTTCTTCATTGAGTTGTTTGATTTCCAAACTATCACACTGCCGATGGTTGGTTGAATTTGATACCATAGGAGAACATGTGTATAACTTCAAATTGTTCCTTGTAAGATTTCTGGTTTGACATGGTGCGATGTGTCAAGTCTGCTTCCTTCCGCTGTGGGATACTCCAGTGATGACTTATTTCGCCTTGTATGTCGTTCCAATTCCTGAAAGCACGTCCATGGATGCTGCACGTTTTGTGGAACAAAAGGGACATCTGAGGAGTTCAATTCGTTTATTTTCTCGCTTACTGTTTGGAGAGAACTCTTTTTATTTTACATGTTCTGGAGAATTTGTTTGATTTTGATATTTCTCATGCTGTTCGACACTTGGTGAATTTGATACCACATGCAAACCTGTGTGGATCTTCAAATGTGAGTATTTTTTTTTCAAGATTTCTGGTTCGGTCTTTGGTTTATTTTTGTAAGCTTTCAAGTGATACGACTTGGCGAGCCGAATCATTAGTTAAAGAAACAATACATATTTTCATATTGTTAGTCTAACTGGTTTACAGACTCTAGGCGTTGAATCACTAAATTGACATTGTATCTGCTAATATGATGATATTTATTTGTGTGTTTTGTTCAATTAAGTTTTAGCAAGCTTTTGTTCACCAATGGAGAAACCAACACTGGATGCAACTATCTATGGTCCATTTGATGGTCTTCATCTGCTCTGCACTTGGCTATAATCTCGCAAGAAGCATTTTTTCTTGTTTGCAGAGTTAATCACCCAGTTTCTCTTAAGCTCCTGAGCAAGGCAGGTGACTGATTGGTTGCCTTGATGCTTGAATTACTGAGCAGTATTCGAGGGATCGTGCCTCCATTGTTTTTGACCTACACTACAAGAGAGTGTGCTGAGAAAGCCAGGGAGGAGCTTGCTGACAGTGTCAGTCATCAAATGTTTGCCTCCGAAAGCTTGGGTCAGGCACGAAAGACAGGGTTGGAAGATGGTTGCAACTTGCAACCATGGGGTGATGTGGGTTTGACGTCCAGGGTCTTGGCCAGACGGCCACAGCACAGCAGGGCTGTGAGCAGCCTCAGCCTGGCATCATGCAAAGACAAACAGCTAACATTCGAGTTCTCCACCTCGCATGTGTTTCACCGCATGATTCTGCAGTCACAAGCTGCAACTCAGCAGAGTGAATAGTGAAGGATCCTGCTCACACATTTGGGCCTCCTTTGGTTTGTAGGAATTTTGTAGGAACACTATAGGATAGGATTTGCAAAGAAAAAATTCCTTTGAAGCCCCTTTGGTTTATAGGAATGGATTCCTATTCCTATGTAGGATGAGAATCAATTCTTCACATTTTGGAGGAAAAAAAACATTAGTCTAGGCTCAATGGAAAAATTCCTATCCTATACACCAGATGTCATCTCTTTCTCAATAGGAATTGAGATGCATGTCATCTCACTTCCTATGATTTTCCTATTCCTATAAAATTCCTATCCTATGAACCAAAGGAGGCCTTGCTGTATTCATCCCCACCGCCTGTACTTGTAACACAGTCAATCCTGTATAGATACACTCTCTTACCTTCTGGTCTACACGTAGATTTGTTGTCTCACTAGAGGTTCATAATCCAAAGATTTTTTGTTCTTTCTCCTGTGATAGTATATTATTGTGTTTCTTTAATGGTTATAGCACATTATTACTTCCTTCCAAAAAAAAATATATGTTACTCTGTAGACCAGAGGTACTTCTTTATTCATATCATGAGTGAAAGAAAAGGTTTAGAATATCGGTGCTCTTCCTGATTAAGGGTGGAATAGATGTTATATCTGGTAGTATACGGGAGCCTTCCCATATTGGTTCTTGTGTGTTTCCTATGCCACTAACAGAAATCATAGTAGAAACCGGTCATGACTCAGTCTGAGGCCAAAGATATTTGAGCAATAGTTCTCAAGTATATGCCCCATGTTGCTAAATTAAATCCGTAGTATGTGTGAACTCTAATCATAATTATACATTTGATTTGTTTAAATGATTCTTCACTTGAGCCATAACAATTTCAGGTTAGCTATACTCCTATTCTTTCAAAAAATTCTGTAGCATATCAGCTTTGCCGGATGAAGAGCGAATAATAAGGACAAGAAAAGCTTGAACCAATGGCAAGGGCTTTTTTTTGGTAATCAAGACTCGGTAATAATTTTAGGAGTAAGATCCATGTTTCTGGTACACAAATCTTAACCAGTACAGTTGAAATTCTCTAAAAAGGGCAACCTGGTGCATGTAGCTCCCGCTTGCGCAGGGTCCAGGGAAGGGTCCGACCACTTTGGGTCTATAGTACGCAGCCTTTCCCTATATTTCTGCAAGAGGCTGTTTCCAGGACTTGAACCCATGACCTCATGGTCACAAGGCAGCAGCTTTACCACTGCGCCAAGGCTCCCCTTCGCTGCAGCATAAAATTTATTTGTATCCAACCAGATCATTTTGTTGACCTTTTGTCTTGCATGTGCATCTGAAAATAGATGATGTTCCTTCTTTCAGGGGCTATCTAGGGAGAAATGCTAGTTGTACAAACTAGTGTTCTAGTTGCATCCACATTGTCTCTTTCAGCAAGCCAAGATCTCTCGTTCATTTGATGAGGGGAGCTGTGTGGTGCTCAATCTATTGCCTAAGCCGGGATATATTGGCACCTGAAAGATCCTAGCTTGCAGCTCGACGGACGGGCTGGTACAGAAGGGGACAGGGAAAGGGGAAGAGACAACGTGTGTGTCCAGGAATATTCACCCAATTGAGTGACTCTACGAGGCTGAAGATGTAAAATGTTCCTGCAACCATCTTGTCCTACATCTCGTCCATTTGTTGTCCACCCAGCGGCCCATAATCAACTGGTGCATCCGGTGCACCCATTGATGCGTTGCACATGATACACTCTTCTCGGCACTCCCTTGCCTTCTGTATGCCAAAGGATTTTTCTTCTTCTGCTCTGATGATAGTATATTATTGTGTTTCTTTATTAATTTTTATTGGACCATTTGGAATGAACCCCGTCACAAGAGTGCTCCTCCAACCGTCTCAACAACATCAAACTCGAACCGAAACTTTGGGTTGCCACTGGTGCCAACAAACAAGGGAATATAATACCGGGATAGTGATGATCTTTTTGTAATAAGTGGCATATGTCCTCATGTGCATAGTGTAAACCAAAGTCTGTTCCCTTAATCGGATGAGGCAAATCTTATCCATTGTTCTTCATTGAATTGTTCGATTGCCAAACGATTTTCATGCTAATTTGGCACCATAAGTGAACATGTGTATAACTTCAAAGGATTTCCTTTTAAGTTTCTGGTTTAAAATGCTGCCATGTATCAAATCTGCTTCCTTAAGGCGTGGGATACTCCAATGATGACTTACTTCACATCATATATCGTTCCAATTCCTGAAAGCACATCTACCGATGCTGCACATTATGTCGAGCAGAAGGGACATCTGAGGAGTTTCGTTCGCTTCTTGTCTTGCTTCATGTTTGGACAACCATTTCTATTTTTAGCGTTGTTGTTGTTGTTGGAGGATTTGGTTTGATTTTAACCTTTTCATGTTGTTTAACACTTGGTTGAATCTGATACCACACACAAACATGTTTGGAGCTTCACATATGAGCAATTTTTCTGTCGAAATTTCTGGTCTGGCCTATCGTTTCTTTCTGGGTGTTGTTGCAACTTTGTGTGGAACATCCAAACATTTTAAGAGCAAGGCAAACATGTGTGGAACTTCACATATGAGCAATTTTTCTATCGAGATATCTCGTCTGGCCTTTTGTTTTCTTTCTGGGTGTTGTTGCAATGTGGAATATCCAAACGGGAAAATTTACGAGCAAGGCAAACATAGGTGGAGCTTCACATATGAGCAAACACATGTGTACAAACCAGCGTTCTAGTCGCATCCACTTTGTCTCTGTCAGCAAGCCGAGATGTCTCGTTCATTTGACGAGGGGAGCTGTATGGTGCTCAATCTATTGCCTAAGCCAGGATATATTGGCATCTGAAAGATCCAGTACATGGTGCATCTCTTATTGTAAAGTTATCCTTCAAAAAAGATTCAGTGCATGATTGAGTGCATGGAGTGATCTGGAGCTATGGACAGCTTCTCCCCTGAAGCTTAAAACCTGTAGTTTCTGTTCAGATTTTGTAGGGTGCTGGAATGTTTGGAACTTCGGTTTCGTACCTGTTTTTGCTTTCTCTCCGCGCTGCGATAGGCAGAGGTCGGTGAACAGAATTGGAAGTGGCTGTGATGTGCTCTCCTTTTTGATGAAACGGAACCGGGGTCCAACATTTTTTTCTGGGGAAAAAATAGTCACATTTCGTTTTGCAGGTTATTTTGTTGGTTCATAATAAGCAAAACCATCCCTTGCCAAAAGAAAAAAAAACCTAGCTTGCAGCTCGACGGACGGGTTGGTACAGAAGGGGACAGAACAAGGGGAAGAGATAAGATGTTTGTCCAGGACCAGGAATATCACGCAATTGGGTAACTCTACGAGGCTGGAGATGTAGATGTTCCTGCAACCCACCTTGTTATACATCTTGTCCATTTGTTGTCCATCCGGCGGCCCATAATCAACTGGTGCATCCGGTGCACCTATTGATGCGTTGCACATGATACACTCTTCTCGGCACTCCCTTGCCTTCTGTATGCCAAAGGATTTTCTTCTTCTGCTATGATGATAGTATATTATTGTGTTTCTTTATTAATTTTTATTGGACCATTTGGAATGAACCCCGTCACAAGAGTGCTCCTCCAACCGTCTCAACAACATCAAACTCGAACCGAAACTTTGGGTTGCCAGTGGTGCCAACAAACAAGGGAATATAATACCGGGATAGTGATGATCTTTTTGTAATAAGTGGCATATGTCCTCATGTGCATCGTGTAAACCAAAGTCTATTCCCTTAATCGGATGAGGCAAATCTTATGCCTTTGTTTTAAAAAAAAATAGTACTCCCTCTGTTCATTCAGTCTAAAAATATGTCTTATATTAATGAGCAGAGGTAGCATATTATTACTTCCCACAAAAAAAATTATTATTACTACATTTTTTCCGGCAATGTTCCTTTTTTAGGTTTTTTCCAGCGACATTCTGATCTCCTCGTTTGCAGCGTGTACCTATGTTGAGAAAAAAAAATCAAGCGAGCTTGCACCCAAACATAATTAGGCCTGCCGAACACAATTGCCCCCACACAGGGAATCAGGCCCCAAGCAGAATCACGGGCCTGTGGAACACAAGTACCCTCACGGGTAATCAGGCCTGCGAGCTTCCACCCAACAACTGGCTAATGAAGCACAGACCCCTTAAAAAAAGGCTAATGAATCACAGCGCTATGGTTTGGTTTAGTACCACCTCGCCAGCCGAACAAGGGAGGTTGTGAGAGCAGGAGTATATAATTAGCACCAGGGCAACATTACAACATACTTACCTGGACGGGGTCGACGGCCGATCAAGAAGGGTCGTGGCCTAGATCAATGGCTCACATTGCACCTGGTGAGCGCGTTGGCCTACCATCTCCCCAAGTGGGAGAGTGGACGTCGTAATTTGTGGTAGAGGGGGTACGCGTTCGCGCGGCCCCTACCAATCTATAAAATTAAAAATTTGGCTTTTATTGACTTGCGTTGCGTTGCATATACAAAACTAAAATTTTTGCATCTTGCTGCTCAGTGTTACATATAACAATAAATTTTCAAGTGCAAACATCCTCTGAATTGTGATGACATCTTCAAAGTGATGGCATATTTATTCAAAATAATGCTGGAGACTTGTTTTTCTCAGGCCCTGCCCTTCGCTTCTGCACATTTTTTAGTACTGTACCAAATTTAGTGCGTACAGTTTGACTGCTAGTTTGAACTAACTAGATAAAGGAATACTAACGAATGCACCAATTGTGCACATAGTTCGACCTTGTCGCTGTAAGAGATACATCGTGGGAATTGAATTTCATACGCTCACTCACATGTGCAGAGTGTTTACCTCCAAGAACAAGGCATTGGAATTTTCAACACTCGTCATGCAATTATAGCCTGAATAATTCAGAAGCTGAAAGGAAACACCGCGGCCACCTCCGTTCCGGGTGAGACTGGATGTTTGTTGGCATCAAATATTTCTACAGCTTGCATGGTTGAGCAAGAAATTGGTTATTCCTAAATTTGCGATTACAGATCGATACAATTGATTCACATATACCGAAACTTGAGGCTCAAATTCAACGCTTGAGAATAAGTTTGCATCTGCATCCAAACTGAATTGTTGTGTAACCATTCAGTCTATCATGGAGACATAACTTTAGGTTAGTATACCATTTTTTTACACCAACGAGTTCCCTGCATATATTTGAGAATGGCTAATATGACATGGTCATCTCTGTTTCACAGGCTAAGCTAAATCCAGATCAGGGGCACCTGTTTTCAGGAAGAGAATACTATAACAAATACGAGTAAGCCCTGGCCAAGGACAACAAATAGATCGGAGAGCATACATAGCTACTTAATTATGCACAAAGAAACTTCAGAAGATTCTATATAATTCAATCAAAGAATCTGATCATAAAGTGACAATTTATCATATCCCAACAAACACACAACAATTACATAATATTGATCCAGATCATGTGAGGTGCTACTTCTTACGCTTGCGTTGGTTTTTCTCTTGAAGAGGAAAGAGTGATGCGGCAAAGTAAAGATAAGTATTTTCCACAGTTAGAGAACCAATGTATCAATCCAGTAGAAGGTACATGCAAGTCTCCAATCTATGCACCCACACAAACAATCAAACAGTTGCACCCAACGCGATAAAGGGGTTGTGAAACCCTTCATGATCAATTGCAAGGATGAGATCTGGTAGAGATAGATATAAACGATTTCTAAAACGTAAAACGAAATAAAAACAAATAAGTTGTAGCAATGTATTTTTGGGTTTTTTGGTTTATATATCTGAAAAATATATGATGGAAAATAGACCCGGGGGCCATAGGTTTCACTAGAGGCTTCTCTCTTGAAAGAAAATTACACAGTGGATGAACAAAATAATGTCGAGCAATTGATACAAAAGCGCAAAGTTATGACGATATCCAAGGCAATAATTATGAATATAGGCATCACGTCCGTGTTAAGTAGATCGATTCCTGCCTGCATCTACTACTATTACTCCACACATCAACCGCTATCTAACATGCATCTAGAGTATAAAGTTCATAAGAACAGAGTAACACCTTAAGTAAGATGACATGATGTAGAGGGATAAACTCAAGCAATATGATGAAAACCCCATCTTTTTATTCTTGATGGCAACAATACAATACATGCCTCGCTACCCCTACTATCTCACTGTGTGAGGACACCGCAAGATTGAACCCAAAACTAAGCACCTCTTCCATTGCAAGAAATACCAATTTAGTTGGTCAAACCAAACAGATAATTCGAAGAAAAATACAAAGATATAAAATCATGCATATAATAATTCAGAGGAGATTCAAATAATATTCATAAATAATCTGATCATAAATCTACAATTCATCGGATCTCGACAAACACACCGCAAAAAAGTATTACATCGGATAGAACTCCAAGAACATCGAGGAGAACATTGTGTTGAAAATCAAAGAGAGAGAAAAATCCATCTCGCTACTAGTTATGGACCCGTAGGTCTGTGGTAAACTACTCACGCATCATCAGAGGGGCGATAGTGTTGATGTAGATGCCCTCCGTGATCGAATCCCCCTCCGGCAGATTGCCGGAAAAGGCTCCAAGATGGGATCTCACAGGAACAGAGACTTGCGACTGTGGAAAAGTATTTTGGTGGACGCTTATGTTGGTTCGGGAATATTTGGGAATTTATAGGCCAAAGATTAGGGTTAGAGGACCTCCAGGGGGCGCGCCCCTACGGCTTGTCGTTGTTGGGGAACGTAGCAGAAATTCAAAATTTTCCTACGAGTCACCAAGATCTATCTATGGAGAGACTAGCAACGAGGGGAAGGAGAGTGCATCTACATACCCTTGTAGATCGCTAAGCGGAAGCATTCAAGAGAACGGGGTTGAAGGAGTCATACTCGTCGTGATTCAAATCACCGGAGATCCTAGTGCCGAACGGATGGCACCTCCGCGTTCAACACACATACAGCCCGGTGACGTCTCCCATGCCTTGATCCAGCAAGGAGAGAGGAAGAGGTTGAGGAAGACTCCATCCAGCAGCAGCACAACGGCGTGGTGGTGGTGGAGGAGCGTGGCAATCCTGCAGGGCTTCGCCAAGCACCGCGGGAAAGGAGAAGGGAGAGAGGTAGGGCTGCGCCAGGGAAAGGTCAAAACTCCTCTATTGGCAGCCCCCAAACCCTCAAGTATATATAGGGGGAGAGGGAGGGCTGCGCCCCCACCTAGGGTTCCAGCCCTAGGGGCGGCGGCCAACCCAAACCCATCTAGGGTGCGGCCAAGGGGGGGGGGGAAGAGGGGAAACTTGCCCCCCAAGTTAGGTGGGTGCGCCCCCTCCCCCAAACCCTAGGCGCCTTGGGCCCTTGTGGGGGGGGGCGCACCAGCCCACCTGGGGCTGGTCCCCTCCCACACTTGGCCCATGCAGCCCTCCGGGGATGGTGGCCCCACTTGGTGGACCCCCGGGACCCTCCCGGTGGTCCCGGTACGTTACCGATAAAACCCGAAACTTTTCCGCTGACCAAAACAGGACTTCCCATATATAAATCTTTACCTCCAGACCATTTCGGAACTCCTTGTGACGTCCGGAATCTCATCCGGGACTCCGAACAACATTCGGTAACCACATACTAACTTCCTTTATAACCCTAGCGTCATCGAACCTTAAGTGTGTAGACCCTACGGGTTCGGGAACCATGCACACATGACCGAGACGTTCTCCGGTCAATAACCAATAGCGGATCTAGATACCCATTTTGGCTCCCACATGATCCACGATGATCTCATTGGATGAACCACGATGTCAAGGACTCAATCGATCCCGTATACAATTCCCTTTGTCTAGCGGTATAGTACTTGCCCGAGATTCGATCATCGGTATACTGATACCTTGTTCAATCTCGTTACCGGCAAGTCTCTTTACTCGTCCCGTAACACATCATCCCGTGATCAACCCCTCGGTCACATTGTGCACATTATGATGATGTCCTACCGAGTGGGCCTAGAGATACCTCTTCGTTTACACGGAGTGACAAATCCCAGTCTCGATTCGTGCTAACCCGACAGACACTTTCGGAGATACCTGTAGTGCACCTTTATAGCCACCCAGTTACGTTGTGACGTTTGTTACACCCAAAGCATTCCTACGGTATCCGGGAGTTGCACAATCTCATGGTCTAAGGAAATGATACTTGACATTAGAAAAGCTTTAGCATATGAACTACGATCTTTGTGCTAGGCTTAGGATTGGGTCTTGTCCATCACATCATTCTCCTAATGATGTGATCCCGTTATCAACGACATCCAATGTCCATGGTCAGGAAACCGTAACCATCTATTGATCAACGAGCTAGTTAATTATAGGCTTACTAGGGACATGGTGTTGTCTATGTATCCACACATGTATCTGAGTTTCCTATCAATACAATTATAGCATGGATAATAAACGATTATCATGAACAAGGAAATATAATAATAGCTAATTTATTATTGCCTCTAGGGCATATTTCCAACAGTCTCCCACTTGCACTAGAGTCAATAATCTAGTTCACATCGCCATGTGATTAACACTCACATGTCACATTGCCATGTGACCAACATCCAAAGAGTTTACTAGTGTCATTAAACTAGTTCACATCATCATGTGATTAAGACTCAATGAGTTCTGGGGTTTGATCATGTTTTGCTTGTAAGAGAGGTTTTAGTCAACGGGTCTGCAACATTCAGATCCGTATGTACTTCGCAAATCTCTAGGTCATATTGTAAATGCTGCTTCCACGCTCCACTTGGAGCTATTCCAAATGGTTGCTCCAATATACGTATCCGGTTTGCTACTCAGAGTCATTCGGATAGGTGTTAAAGCTTGCATCGACGTAACCCTTTACGCCGAACTCTTTATCACCTCCATAATCGAGAAACATGTCCTTATTTACTCCAAGGACAATTTTGACCGCTGTCCAATGATCCATTCCCGGATCATTCTTGTACCCCTTGACTGACTCATGGCAAGGCACACTTCCGGTGCGGTACACAGCATAGCATACTATAGAGCCTACGTCTGAAGCATAGGGGACGACCTTCGTCCTTTCTCTCTCTTCTGCCGGGGTCGAGCTTTAACTCTTAACTTCATACCTTACAACTCAGGCAAGAACTCCTTCTTTGACTAATCCATCTTGAACACCTTCAAGATCATGTCAAGGTATGTGCTCATTTGAAAGTACCATTAAGCGTTTTTGATCTATCCTCATAGATCTTGATGCTCAATGTTCAAGTAGCTTAATCCAGGTTTTCTATTGAAAAACACTTTTCAAATAACCCTATATGCTTTTCAGAAATTCTACATCATTTCTGATCAACAATATGTCAACAACATATACTCATCAGAAATTCTATAGTGCTCCCACTCACTTCTTTGGAAGTACAAGTTTCTCATAAACTTTGTATAAACCCAAAATCTTTGATCATCTCATCAAAGCGTACATTCCAACTCCAAGATGCTTACTCCAGTCCTTAGAAGGATCGCTGGAGCCAGCATACCTTTTAGCATCCTTAGGATCGACAAAAACTTTCTGATTATATCACATACAACCTTTCCTTACGAAAACTGGTAAGGAAACTCATTTTTGACATCCATCTGCCAGTTTTCATAAATGCAGCTAATGCTAGCATGATTCCGACGGACTTTAAGCATCGCTACGGATGAGAAAATCTCATCGTAGTCAACTCCTTGAACTTGTGAAAAACTCTTCGCCACAAGTCGAGCCTCATAGATGGTGACATTACCATCCACGTCTGTCTTCTTCTTAAAGATCCATTTATCTCAATGGCTTGCCTGATCATCGGGCAAGTCCACCAAAGTCCATGCTTTGTTCTGATACATGGATCCTATCTCGGATTTCCTGGCTTCTAACCATTTGTTGGAATTCGGGCCCACCATCGCTTCTCCATAGCTGGTAGGTTCATTGTTGTCTAGCAACATGACCTTCAAGACAGGATTACTGTACCACTCTGAAGCAGTACGCATCCTTGTCACCCTACGAGGTACGGTAGTGCCTTGATCCGAAGTTTCATGATCACTATCATAAGCTTCTACTTCAATTGGTGTAGGTGCCACAAGAACAACTTCCAGTGCCCTTCTACACACTAGTTGTAGTGATGGTTCAGTAACCATATCAAGTCTCCACCATCCTCCCACTCAACTTTTCGAGACAAACTTTTCCTCGAGAAAGGACCCGGTTCAAGAAACAATCCCTATTGCTTTCAGATCTGAATTAGGAGGTATACCCAACCATTTTGGGTATCCTATGAAGATGCATTTATCCGTTTTGGGTTCGAGCTTATCACGATGAAACTTTTTCACATAAGCATCGCAGCCCCAAACTTTCAAGAAACGACAGCTTAGGTTTCTCTAAACCATAGTTCTCGCGGTGTCATCTCAACGGAATTACGTGGTGCCCTATTAAAGTGAGTGCGGTTGTATCTAATGCCTAACCCATGAACGATAGTGGTAATTCGATAAGAGACATCATGGTACGCACCATATCCAATAGGGTGCAACTATGATGTTCGGACACACCATCATGCTATGGTGTTCCAGGCGGTATTAATTGTGAAACAATTTCCACAATGTCTTAATTGCGTGCCAAAGCTCGTAACTCAGATACTCATCTCTATGATCATATCATAGACATTTTATCATCTTGTCACAATGATCTTCAACTTCACTCTGAAATTACTTGAACCATTCAATAATTCAGACTTGTGTTTCATCAAGTAAATATACTCAATATCTACTCGAATCATCTGTGAAGTAAGAACATAACGATATTCACTACATGCCTCAGCACTCATTGGACTGCACACATCAAAATGTGTTACTTCCAACAAGTTGCTAT
>NC_057810.1:693932358-694059892 GCF_018294505.1 Triticum aestivum | reverse complement strand
GTATTGCGATAGACATAATCCAATCATGTCTATGCTCAACGCAAACACCAAATGACAATTATTCAGGTTTAATACTAATCTTGATGGTAGAGGGAGCGTGCGATGTTTGATCATATCAAACTTGGAAACACTTCCAACACATATCGTCAGCTCACCTTTAGCTAGTCTCCGTTTATTCCGTAGCTCTTTTATTTCAAGTTACTAACACTTAGCAACCGAACCGGTATCTTAATACCCTGGTGCTACTAGGAGTACTAGTAAAGTACACATTAACATAATGTATATCCAATATACTTCTATCGACCTTGCCAGCCTTCTCATCTACCAAGTATCTAGGGTAATTCTGCTCCAGTGGTTGTTCCCCTTATTACAGAAGCACTTAGTCTCGGGTTTGGGTTCAACCTTGGGTTTCTTCACTAGAGCAGCAACTGATTTGCCGTTTCATGAAGTATCCCTTCTTGCCCTTGCCCTTCTTGAAACTAGTGGTTTTCACCAACCATCAACAATTGATGCTCCTTCTTGATTTCTACTTTCACGGTGTCAAACATCGCGAATACCTCAAGGATCATCATATCTATCCCTGATATGTTATAGTTCATCACGAAGCTCTAGCAGCTTGGTGGCAATGACTTTGGAGAAACATCACTATCTCATCTGGAAGATCAACTCCCACTCGATTCAAGTGATTGTTGCACTCAGACAATCTGAGCACAAGCTCAACGATTGAGCCATTTCTCCCTTAGTATGCAGGCTAAGAAAATCGTCGGAGGTCTTATACCTCTTGACGTGGGCACGAGCTTGAAATCCCAATTTCAGCCCTCGAAACATCTCATATGTTCCGTGACGTTTCGAAAAACGTCTTTGGTGCCTCAACTCTAAACCGTTTAACTGAACTATCACGTAGTTATCAAAATGTGTATGTCCGATGTTCGCAACATCCACAGACGACGTTTGGGGTTCAGCACACTAAGCAGTGCATTAAGGACATAAGCTTTCTATTGTCCGCATAATCGCTACTATCAACTTTCAACTATATTTTCTCTAGGAACATATCTAAACAGTGGAACTAAAGCGCGAGCTTACGACATAATTTGCAAAGATCTTTTGACTATGTTCAGGATAATTAAGTTCATCTTATTAACTCCCACTCAGATAGACATCCCTCTAGTCATCTAAGTGATTACATGATCCGAGTCAACTAGGCCGTGTCCGATCATCACGTGAGACGGACTAGTCATCATCGGTGAACATCTTCATGTTGATCGTATCTACTATACGACTCATGCTCGACCTTTCGGTCTCTTGTGTTCCGAGGCCATGTCTGTACATGCTAGGCTCGTCAAGTCAACCTAAGTGTTTCGCGTGTGTAAATCTGGCTTACACCCGTTGTATGTGAACGTAAGAATCTATCACACCCGATCATCACGTGGTGCTTCGAAATGACGAACTTTTGCAATGGTGCACAGTTAGGGGGAACACTTTCTTGAAATTTTAATGAGGGATCATCTCATTTACTACCGTCGTTCTAAGCAAATAAGATGCATAGACATGATAAACATCACATGCAATCAAATAGTGACATGATATGGCCAATATCATTTTGCTCCTTTTGATCTCCATCTTCGGGGCTCCATGATCATCATCGTCACCAGCATGACACCATGATCTCCATCATCATGATCTCCATCATTGTGTCTTCATGAAGTTGTCTCGCCAACTATTACTTCTACTACTATGGCTACCGGTTAGCAATAAAGTAAAGTAACTACATGGCGTTGTTTAATGACACGCAGGTCATACAATAAATTAAGACAACTCCTATGGCTCCTGCAAGTTGTCATACTCATCGACATGCAAGTCGTGATTCCTATTACAAGAACATGATCAATCTCATACATCACATGTCATTCATCACATTCTTCTTGGCCATATCACATCACATAGCATACCCTGCAAAAACAAGTTAGACGTCCTCTAATTGTTGTTTGCATGTTTTACGTGGCTGTTATGGGTTTCTAGCAAGAACGTTTCTTACCTACGCAAAACCACAACGTGATATGCCAATTGCTATTTACCCTTCATAAGGACCCTTTTCATCGAATCCGTTCCGACTAAAGTGGGAGAGACTGGCACCCGCTAGCCACCTTATGCACCAAGTGCATGTCAGTCGGTGGAACCTGTCTCACGTAAGAGTACGTGTAAGGTCGGTCCGGGCCGCTTCATCCCACAATACCGTCGAAACAATATTGGACTAGTAACGGTAAGCATGGTGAACAAAATCAACGCCCACAACTACTTTGTGTTCTACTCGTGCAAAGAATCTACGCAATAGACCTGGCTCATGATGCCACTGTTGGGGAACGTAGCAGAAATTCAAAATTTTCCTACGAGTCACCAAGATCTATCTATGAAGAGACTAGCAACGAGGGGAAGGAGAGTGCATCTACATACCCTTGTAGATCGCTAAGTGGAAGCATTCAAGAGAACGGGGTTGAAGGAGTCGTACTCGTCGTGATTCAAATCACCGGAGATCCTAGTGCCGAATGGACGGCACCTCCGCGTTCAACACATGTACAGCCTGGTGACGTCTCCCATGCCTTGATCCAGCAAGGAGAGAGGGAGAGGTTGAGGAAGACTCCATCCAGCAGCAGCACAACGGCGTGGTGGTGGTGGAGGAGCGTGGCAATCCTGCAGGGCTTCGCCAAGCACCGCGGGAGAGGAGAAGGGAGAGAGGTAGGGCTGCACCAGGGAGAGGTTAAAACTCCTCTATTGGCAACCCCAAAACCCTCAAGTATATATAGGGGGAGAGGGAGGGCTGCGCCCCCACCTAGGGTTCCACCCCTAGGGGCGGCGGCCAGCCCAAACCCATCTAGGGTGCGGCCAAGGGGGGAAGAGGGGAAACTTGCCCCCCAAGTTAGGTGGGTGCGCCCCCTCCCCCAAACCCTAGGCGCCTTGGGCCCTTGTGGGGTGGGGGGGCGCACCAGCCCACCTGGGGCTGGTCCCCTCCCACACTTGGCCCATGCAGCCCTCCGGGGATGGTGGCCCCACTTGGTGGACCCCCGGGACCCTCCCGATGGTCCCGGTACGTTACCGATAAAACCCGAAACTTTTCTGGTGACCAAAACAGGACTTCCCATATATAAATATTTACCTCCGGACCGTTACGGAACTCCTTGTGACGTCCGGGATCTCATCCGGGACTCCGAACAACATTCGGTAACCACATACTAACTTCCTTTATAACCCTAGCGTCATCGAACCTTAAGTGTGTAGACCCTACGGGTTCGGGAACCATGCAGACATGACCGAGATGTTCTCCGGTCAATAACCAACAGCGGGATCTGGATACGCATGTTGGCTCCCACATGTTCCACGATGATCTCATCGGATGAACCACGATGTCAAGGACTCAATTGATCTCGTATACTATTCCCTTTGTCTAGCGGTATAGTACTTGCCCGAGATTCGATCGTCGGTATACCGATACCTTGTTCAATATCGTTACCGGCAAGTCTCTTTACTCATTTCGTAACACATCATCCCGTGATCAACCCCTTGGTCACATTGTGCACATTATGATGATGTCCTATCGAGTGGGCCCAGAGATACCTCTCCGTTTACACGGAGTGACAAATCCCAGTCTCGATTCGTGTCAACCCAACAGACACTTTCGGAGATACCTGTAGTGCACCTTTATAGCCACCCAGTTATGTTGTGACGTTTGGTACACCCAAAGCATTCCTACGGTATCCGGGAGTTGCACAATCTCATGGTCTAAGGAAATGATACTTGACATTAGAAAAGCTTTAGCATATGAACTACGATCTTTGTGCTAGGCTTAGGATTGGGTCTTGTCCATCACATCATTCTCCTAATGATGTGATCCCGTTATAAACGACATCCAATGTCCATGGTCAGGAAACCGTAACCATCTATTGATCAATGAGCTAGTCAATTAGAGGCTTACTAGGGACATGGTGTTGTCTATGTATCCACACATGTATCTGAGTTTCCTATCAATACAATTATAGCATGGATAATAAACGATTATCATGAACAAGGAAATATAATAATAGCTAATTTATTATTGCCTCTAGGCATATTTCCAACAGTCGTGTCCTCGTAGGTCTTCTGACCTCCTCTCCAAGTCTCGTAGGTGTCTTTTGGTCCAAAAAAAATCATCACGAATGTTTTATTCTGTTTGGACTCCGTTTCATATTCCTTTTCTGTAAAACTCAAAACTAAAGAAAAAATAGAAACTGGCACTTGCTCTAGGTTAATAGGTTAGTCCCAAAAATAATATAAAATAGCATATTGATGCATATAAAACATCCAAAATAGATATGTTGGAGACGTTTTATGAGGCAACTCACGGGAATTTTGTACTAACTAGCACATATGCCGGTGCGTTGCGACGGAGAGATTTTTTTGGCGAGAAGCAACGATAAAGATAATTGACGTGTCATCCAAAAAAGGTCTTCACACTGATAGGCGACAGAGCAAGGAGTTATGGTCTTCTGTTGGATGTTTGACACGAAAATCTTAATTGTGCTGGGGTTGGTCGGCGTGGTGGCGAGCACCCAACTCATGCCTTTTTGCCTCCGGGTCTGTCTCCATTTTCGGGTTGTGCCTGCCAGCTCATTTGGTGGCTACGCGGCGAACTTGGGACACGGTTGCTTCGACCACTCTATCCTACGACACGTAGCCAGGTCGATTATTAATTGTAGTGCATAAATCTCGTTTTATTAGCATAATTAGGCATGAATGTCCTTACTTTTTAGGGTTTATTCTCTTTGATTATTTTAGTGCTCAAGTGCCGATAATTTTGCTCTAATTAAAACCAAACAACATATTCTCTTTTATTGGCATATGCCACAGTTTCTTTCATTTACACTCAACCAGCATAGAACGACCATGCACTGCTAACCTATGGCCAGCGCGAGTATTTAAGAAAATAATATAGAGTCAGATTAGGAATATATATTAAAAAAATTGAACATTCAAAAAAATATGAATTGGTGAATATTCTTGGAAATGTGAACAATTTTTTAAATCCCGAACAATCAAAAAATCCGAACAGTTATTTTTTGAAAATTCCAATATTTTTGGAAAAACACGAACAAAATTAGAAACATTAATATGTTTTGAGATTCACAAATAATATTTTTAAAACATGAAAATTGTACAAAAACACAAATATTTTTGAATTTTTGATTTTTTAAGGGGAACATTCAAAAAATATTTAGAAAATGTTTTCTTAGACGAAAGTATTCTTTTGGTTTGTGAATATTTCACTAAAACATGAATATTTTAACATATGGAACATTTATAAAATGTAACTTTTATTAAAAAAATCTTGAAGACTTTTTGAAAAACACAAACATTTTCAAAAAAACGAGAAAATTTCGAAACAAGATTTTTTAAAATTTTCGAATATTTTTCAAATCAGGAACACCACTTTTCAAACAATTGACAGAAAAAAATAAAGATAGAAAAAAGGAAAAGGAAATACAAAAAAAGAAGGAGAAAGGAAGAGAAAAAATAAAAATAGAACATCGAAAAAGGGGAAACGGACCGGCCCAATCTTAGGAACCCTGTGGTTAGTTTCAACTATTTATCGCTTGATGCAAGAAATAAGCTCTTCCCAACTGCGTGGGCAATAATAAATGGGCTGGCTTTGTTGGGCCGGAGCACGCGTGGCCCATTGACGGAATTCTGGACAAACATTTGTTCTTTTCTAGCGGATTGACGCACAAAAGTTTAGTACCACCCCGGATACAAAAAAAATCTTCTTGACGGTGAACGGATGAAAAAATTGAAGAAATGCACCTTGCTTTTTTAGTAAAAAAGGTATAGAATCACAAGAGAGAGAGAGAGAGAGAGAGGATGTCATCTAGCTACTGCTATGGACCCTAAGGTCCTGTGGAAACTACTCACACATGGTCATGGTGGCTACTCACACAATGACTCAATTCTCGAAAACTATCTGCTCCAACCCTCTTAAAAAGTTCACTTTAATGAGACCAAAAAGGGATTTTATAGTACGAGGAAAGCATGTAGACAATATTAAAAAGTGAAACATAAACGTCAATTAGATGAAGAAGGAAATACAAATCAGAAGAAAAGTGAAAAGGAAAAATAATAAATAGAATGAAAAAAACATAAAGGAAATCGGCCTCGATCTGGTCTGGTTTAGTCCCACCTCGCTAGCGAGAGAGGCGGAGGTGGGAGAGCTGGTGTATATAACTAGCCCATGGAGCACCGGTGCAACTTAAATACCTAGACAGGGTTTACGACTGATCAAGAAGGGTCGTGGCCTAGATCAACGGCTCACATTGCACTTGGCGAGCATGTTGGTCTATCATCTGCCCAATTGGGAGAATGACGTCAAAATTTATGGTAGAGGGGGTATGCGCTCGCGCGACCCCTGCCAATCCATCAAAATTAAACTTTAGAATTTCATCATTGCAGCTATGCACGTTTTGCAAGTTGCTTCTACTTGGTCAAGCAAGTATACATGGTATTTTTTTTGCTATTAATAGTTTTGCAATGCCAAGAATTTCCAAAACATACAACTCTATGTGAGTGTGGCCACATGAATTTTGTAGCCAGCCAATTAGTAGCCAATATTTCGGCCAATATCTACAAGCTCTAAAGGAAATTTTGGTAACATATGAGGCGGCCTCGGGCCAAAAGGTAAATTTGCAGAAGTCGTCCATATTTTTTGGCAAGGGATGCCCGGACACCACAAAAGAAGAGCTCAAATCGGTTTTGGGTGTGTCCTCAGAGGCTCTAAGTGAGAGGTACCTCGGTCTCCCAACACTGGTTGGAAGATCCAAGGAGGGCACTTTTCAGTATGTCACAGAGAGCTCAAAAGGAAAATGTAGTGGCTGGAAGGGTTTAGGTCTTTTCCAAGAAGGCAAGGGAGGTTCTTATCAAGTCTGGACTCCAATCCGTGCCTACTTTCACCATGAGTTGTTTCCACCTCACAAAGAAAACGTGCCGGAATCTGAATTCTATCTCTTCAAAATTCTGGTGGGGGGCAAAGGATGGTGAGCGCAAGGTACACTGGATCTCCTGGCAAAAGATGTGCATGTCCAAAAGAGATGGGGGTATGGGCTTTCGTGATCCGGTTGCTTTTAACCAAGCACTGCTCGCGAAACAGGCTTGGCGCCTATTGCAATATCCGGAGTCCTTGGTGGCAAGGGTGCTCAAAGCGTGTTATTTCCAGGAGGAGTCTATCATGAGTGCTACATGCCCTTCCTCCGCCTCATATACATACCGGAGTATTCTGCATGGCCGGGACCTCCTTAGAGAAGGGCTCGTTTGGAGGATTGGCGATGGATCTCGTGTCAACATTCATCACAGTAATTGGATCCCGAGGAATGGCTCCATGAAGCCACTTGGACAGGTTTATATGCAAGGGGTGACAAGGGTGGCCGATCTTCTTGAGGCTGATGGCAAAACTTGGAACCGGCAGCAAGGGGTGACAACACGCGAAGCAGGTGATGGTGCAAGCGTTGTATGATCTGTGGTTAGCAAGGAATGAGACCCGTGATGGCAAAAGAATAAAGGAGCCACATGAAATATTGGGCTTGGTGGTGATGCACACCACAGAATGGAGGTTGGCAAACCCCAGGAATACGTCCGTGCGAACCGGTCAGCTATCACAGCCATGGGAGCCGCCGGCCGAGGGATGGACCAAGGTCAACGCAGATGGAGCAGTAGGTAAAGGGGCAGGCAATGCCGGGGGAGGAGTGGTGCTCAGGGACCACATGGGAGCGTTCAGAGCAGGGGCATGTCACCTCTTCTCTGGCGTATCTGATCCAGAGGTAGCTGAACTCCTTGCTTGCAGGCGCGCTCTTGAGGTGGCGAGAGATTCGAACGTGCTGCGAGTCCATGTGGAGCTAGACGCTAAGGGGGTTGTGCACATGCTACAAGCTCAAGGAAAGGAACTTTCGGTGGCAGGACCTTTGGTGGAGGAGATCAAAATGATGCTGAGATCTTTTGAGGAGTTTAAGGTTTCGTGGATTCGTCGGTCAGCTAATATTGCGCACATAAGTTTGCTAGAGTAGCAGTGGATGATGAACTTTGTAAGGTTTGGTTGGGGGCTCCCCCAGACTTCGTTCTTTCTATTTTGTCGGATGAAATTCCGAACTTCGTAAGTTAAATAAAGCGGCAATGATTTGACCCTAAAAAAGGTATTACAAATCTGATTTGATTCACCATATTCCTTGCGAAGAAATCTTCAAAACAAGGCAAGGCCCTAGACTGTGATAAATAGGTAGTTAGCTTAATCATGGGCTTGCGATGTGACCAGTAACTTACGGGAAGCAATACCATTCTTCAGCTAGGCAATGTTCGCTACTCCCTCTCTCTCTCTCTCAGTTTACAAGGCGTGCCCGTACCCCTAGGTCGTCAATTTGACCAACTTAATACAAGTCATATATTACAAAAAATATACCAATATAAACTTCAGATTTCTATTTTCAAAAGATATAATTTTGTGTTATATAAACTTCAGACGTTCGCTAAAAAGGCAACGAGACTATGAAGAGTATAATTTGTTCCACAAGAAAAAAGAGATTTTTATTCCGATTCTTGCGAAGATCGAACAATCCATAGTCAAATTATTTGGCAATTAGCAAATAAAGTTCATGCTTTTCAAATAGGTGGGCCATTGATGGAGTTGAATGACGAAGGACATGACACGCTCATGTGCTCTCACTGTGACTGAAATATGGCGTCCCGCATCACACGGGCTTCCACCACCACCAACCACCCGACATAAAACCACACATGAAAATACTCCACTAATCCAGCGCTCCTCCTCCAAAGCACTTCTCCACCATTCCTCCCACTCTCAAAAGAACCCCCTTTCTCATTTCTTTTCAAAATCATCACACAACATGCGCGTCGGCCCCTTGGAGCCGTTCCAAATCCCTCACCGCCCTCTCCCTCCTCCTTGTTCCCCAATTCTCGGATCCTGAGCCCCTCCTGCTGCTCGCTATGACACGTGCCCACCCAATGTTTGACCGAAATCCGGCCGCGGGAGGCACGTTTATGGAAATCACGTTAGGGATGCTACAAAACTTCTTGATAATATTATGGCTAATTATTCTCAATGGCACACTGAAAGATTTTCTAGTAAAAAAGCTGTTGGAAATATGCCCTAGAGGCAATAATAAAAGTATTATTATTATATTTCCTTGTTCATGATAATTGTCTTTTATTCATGCTATAACTGTATTATCCGGAAATCGTAATACACGTGTGAATACATAGACCACAATATGTCCCTAGTGAGCCTCTAGTTGACTAGCTCGTTGTGATCAACAGATAGTCATGGTTTCCTGGCTATGGACATTGGATGTCGTTGATAACGGGATCACATCATTAGGAGAATGATGTGATGGACAAGACCCAATCCTAAGCATAGCACAAAGATCGTGTAGTTCGTTTGCTAGAGCTTTGCCAATGTCAAGTATCTCTTCCTTTGACCATGAGATCGTGTAACTCCTGGATACCGTAGGAGTGCTTGGGTGTATCAAACGTCACAACGTAACTGGGTGACTATAAAGGTGCACTACAGGTATCTCCGAAAGTATCTATTGTTTTATGCGGATCGAGACTGGGATTTGTCACTCCGTGTAAACGGAGAGGTATCTCTGGGCCCACTCGGTAGGACATCATCATATGCGCAATGTGACCAAGGAGTTGATCACGGGATGATGTGTTACGGAACGAGTAAAGTGACTTGCCGGTAACGAGATTGAACAAGGTATTGGATACCGACGATCGAATCTCGGGCAAGTAACATACCGATAGACAAAGGGAATTGAATACGGGATCGATTGAGTCCTTGACATCGTGGTTCATCCGATGAGATCATCGTGGAACATGTGGGAGCCAACATGGGTATCCAGATCCCGCTGTTGGTTATTGACCGGAGAACGTCTCGGTCATGTCTGCATGTCTCCCGAACCCGTAGGGTATACACACTTAAGGTTCGATGACGCTAGGGTTATAAAGGTAGCTTGCATGTGGTTACCGAATGTTGTTCGGAGTCCCGGATGAGATCCCGGACGTCACGAGGAGTTCCGGAATGGTCCGGAGGTAAAGATTTATATATAGGAAGTCCTGTTTCGGCCATCGGGACAAGTTTCGGGGTCATCGGTATTGTACCGGGACCACCGGAAGGGTCCCGGGGGCCCACCGGGTGGGGCCACCTGCCCCGGGGGCCACATGGGCTGTAGGGGGTGCGCCTTGGCCTACATGGGCCAAGGGCACCAGCCCCAAGAGGCCCATGCGCCTAGGGAACCCTAGAGGGAAGAGTCCTCAAGGGGGAAGGCACCTCCGAGGTGCCTTGGGGAGGATGGACTCCTCCCCCCCCCTCTTGGCCGCCGCACCAGATGCCATCTAGAGGCTGGCCGCCGCCCCTTGGGGTGGGAAACCCTAAAGGGGGCGCAGCCCTCCCCTTCCCCTATATATATTGAGGCATGGGGCTGCCCATAACACTGAGCCCTTGGCGCCTCCCTCCCTCCCGTGACACCTCCTCCTCTCCCGTAGGTGCTTGGCGAAGCCCTGCAGGATTGCCACGCTCCTCCATCACCACCACGCCGTTGTGCTGCTGCTGGATGGAGTCTTCCTCAACCTCTCCCTCTCTCCTTGCTGGATCAAGGCGTGGGAGACGTCACCGGGCTGTACGTGTGTTGAACGCGGAGGTGCCGTCCGTTCGGCACTTGATCATCGGTGATCTGAATCACGACGAGTACGACTCCATCAACCCCGTTCACTTGAACGCTTCCGCTTAGCGATCTACAAGGGTATGTAGATGCACTCTCCTTTCTACTCGTTGCTGGTCTCTCCATAGATAGATCTTGGTGTTACGTAGGAAAATTTTTGAATTTCTGCTACGTTCCCCAACAGTGGCATCATGAGCTAGGTCTATTGCGTAGATTCTTTGCACGAGTAGAACACAAAGTAGTTGTGGGCGTTGATGTTGTTCAATATGCTTACCGTTACTAGTCCAATCTTGTTTCGACGGTATTGTGGGATGAAGCGGCCCGGACCGACCTTACACGTACTCTTACGTGAGACAGGTTCCACCGATTGACATGCACTTGGTGCATAAGGTGGCTAGCGGGTGCCAGTCTCTCCCACTTTAGTCGGAACGGATTCGATGAAAAGGGTCCTTATGAAGGGTAAATAGCAATTGGCATATCACGTTGTGGTCTTGCGTAGGTAAGAAACGTTCTTGCTAGAAACCCATAGCAGCCACGTAAAACATGCAACAACAATTAGAGGACGTCTAACTTGTTTTTGCAGGGTATGCTATGTGATGTGATATGGCCAAGAAGAATGTGATGAATGATATGTGATGTATGAGATTGATCATGTTCTTGTAATAGGATTCACGACTTGCATGTCGATGAGTATGACAACCGGCAGGAGCCATAGGAGTTGTCTTTATTTTTTGTATGACCTGCGTGTCATTGAAGAACGCCATGTAAACTACTTTACTTTATTGCTAAACGCGTTAGTCATAGAAGTAGAAGTAGTCGTTGGCGTGACAACTTCATGAAGACACGATGATGGAGATCATGATGATGGAGATCATGGTGTCATGCCGGTGACGATGATGATCATGGAGCCCCGAAGATGAAGATCAAAAGGAGCAAAATGATATTGGCCATATCATGTCACTATTTGATTGCATGTGATGTTTATCATGTTTATGCATCTTGTTTACTTAGGACGACGGTAGTAAATAAGATGATCCCTTACAAAATTTCAAGAAGTGTTCTCCCCTAACTGTGCACCGTTGCTACAGTTCGTCGCTTCTAAGCACCACGTGATGATCGGGTGTGATGGATTCTTACGTTCACATACAACGGGTGTAAGACAGTTTTACACAGCGAAAACACTTAGGGTTAACTTGACGAGCCTAGCATGTGCAGACATGGCCTCGGAACACGGAGACCGAAAGGTCGAGCATGAGTCGTATAGTAGATACGATCAACATGAAGATGTTCACCGATGATAACTAGTCCGTCTCACGTGATGATCGGACACGGCCTAGTTGACTCGGATCATGTAATCACTTAGATGACTAGAGGGATGTCTATCTGAGTGGGAGTTCATAAGATGAACTTAATTATCCTGAACATAGTCAAAAGACCTTTTGCAAATTATGTCGTAGCTCGCGCTATAGTTCTACTGTTTAGATATGTTCCTAGAGAAAATATAGTTGAAAGTTGATAGTAGCGATTATGCGATCAGTAGAAAGCTTATGTCCTTAATGCACCGCTCAGTGTGCTGAACCCCAAACGTCGTTTGTGGATGTTGTGAACATCGGACATACACGTTTTGATAACTACGTGATAGTTCAGTTAAATGGTTTAAGTAGAGGCACCAAAGACGTTTTCGAAACGTCGCGGAACATATGAGATGTTTCGAGGGCTGAAATTGGGATTTCAGGCTCGTGCCCACGTCAAGAGGTATAAGACCTCCGACGATTTTCTTAGCCTACAAACTAAGGGAGAAAAGCTCAATCGTTGAGCTTGTGCTCAGATTGTCTGAGTGCAACAATCACTTGAATCGAGTGGGAGTTGATCTTCCAAATGAGATAGTGATGTTTCTCCAAAGTCATTGCCACCAAGCTGCTAGAGCTTCGTGATGAACTATAACATATCAGGGATAGATATGATGATCCTTGAGGTATTCGCGATGTTTGACACCGCGAAAGTAGAAATCAAGAAGGAGCATCAATTGTTGATGGTTGGTGAAACCACTAGTTTCAAGAAGGGCAAGGGCAAGAAGGGATACTTCATGAAACGGCAAATCAGCTGCTGCTCCAGTGAAGAAACCCAAGGTTGAACCCAAACCCGAGACTAAGTGCTTCTGTAATAAGGGGAACAACCACTGGAGCAGCATTACCCTAGATACTTGGTAGATGAGAAGGCTGGCAAGGTCGATAGAAGTATATTGGATATACATTATGTTAATGTGTACTTTACTAGTACTCCTAGTAGCACCAGGGTATTAAGATACCGGTTCAGTTGCTAAGTGTTAGTAACTCGAAATAAAAAGCTACGAAATAAAAGGAGACTAGCTAAAGGTGAGCTGACGATATGTGTTGGAAGTGTTTCCAAGGTTGATGTGATCAAGCATCGCACGCTCCCTCTACCACCGAGATTGGTGTTTGCGTTGAGCGTAGACATGATTGGATTATGTCTATCGCAATACGGTTATTCATTTAAGGAGAATAATGGTTACTCTATTTTTGAATAATACCTTCAATGGTCTTGCACCTAAAGGAATGGTTTATTAAATCTCGATCATAGTGATACACATTTTCATGCCAAAAGATATAAGATAGTAATGATAGTACCACTTACTTGTGGCACTGCCATGGAAGTCATATTGGTATAAAACGCATGAAGAAGCTCCATGTTGATAGATCTTTGGACTCACTCGTTTTTGAAAAGTTTGAGACATGCGAACCATGTCTATTGGTGTATATGCATGAAGAAACTCCATGCAAATGGACCGTTCGGACTCACTTGATTTTGAATCACTTGAGATATGCAAATCATACCACATGGGCAAGATGACTGAAAAGCCTCGTTTTCAGTAAGATGGAACAAGATAGCAACTTGTTGGAAGTAACACATTTTGATGTGTGCAGTCCAATGAGTGCTGAGGCATGCAGTGAATATCGTTATGTTCTTACTTCACAGATGATTCGAGTAGATGTTGAGAATATTTACTTGATGAAACACAAGTCTGAATTATTGAATGGTTCAAATAATTTCAGAGTGAAGTAGAAGATCATTGTGACAAGAGGATAAAATGTCTATGATATGATCATAGAGATGAATATCTGAGTTACGAGTTTTGGCACACAATTAAGACATTGTGGAAATTGTTTCGCAATTAATACCGCCTGGAACACCATAGTGTGATGGTGTGTCCGAACATCATAGTTGCACCCTATTGGATATGATGCATACCATGATGTCTCTTATCGAATTACCACTATTGTTCATGGGTTAGGCATTAGAGACAACCACATTCACTTTAAAATAGGGCACCACGTAATTCCGATGAGATGACACCGTATGAATTATGGTTTAGAGAAACCTAAGTTGTCGTTTCTTAAAAGTTTGGGGCTGCGACGCTTATATGAAAAAGTTTCAGGTTGATAAGCTCGAACCCAAAGCGGATAAAATGCATCTTCATAGGAAACCCAAAACAGTTGGGTATACCTCCTAATTCAGATCCGAAAGCAATATGGATTGTTTCTAGAATCGGGTCCTTTCTCAAGGAAAAGTTTCTCTCGAAAGAATTGAGTGGGAGGATGGTGGAGACTTGATGAGGTTATTGAACCGTCTCTTCAACTAGTGTGTGGCAGGGCACAGGAAGTTGTTCCTGTGGCACCTACACCAATTGAAGTGGAAGCTTATGATATTGATCATGAAACTTCGGATCAAGTCACTACCAAACCTCGTGGGATGACAAGGATGCGTACTACTTCAGAGTGGTACGTAATCCTGTCTTGAAGGTCATGTTGCTAGACAACAATGAACCTACGAGCTATGGAGAAGCAACGGTGGGCCCAAATTCCAACAAATGGTTAGAAGCCATGAAATCCGAGATAGGATCCATGTATCAGAACAAAGCATGGACTTTGGTGGACTTGCCCGATGATCGGCAAGCTACTGAGATAAATGGATCTTTAAGAAGAAGACGGGCGTGGATGGTAATGTCACCATCCATGAAGCTCGACTTGTGGCGAAGAATTTTTCACAAGTTCAAGGAGTTGACTACGATGAGATTTTCTCATCCGTGGCGATGCTTAAAGTCCGTCGGAATCATGTTAGCATTGGCTGCATTTATGAAATCTGGCTGATGGATGTCAAGACAAGTTTCCTTACCAGTTTTTGTAAGGAAAGGTTGTATGTGATACAATCAGAAAAGTTTTGTCGATCCTAAGGATGCTAAAAGGTATGCTAGCTCCAGCGATCCTTTTAAGGACTGGAGTAAGCATCTCGGAGTTGGAATGTATGCTTTGATGATGATCAAAGATTTTGGGTTTGTACAAAGTTTATGAGAAACTTGTATTTCCAAAGAAGTGAGTGGGAGCACTATAGAATTTCTGATGAGTATATGTTGTTGACATATTGTTGATCAGAAATGACGTAGAATTTCTGGAAAGCATATAGGGTTATTTTGGAAGTGTTTTTCAATGAAAGCCTGGATTAAGCTACTTGAACATTGAGCATCAAGATCTATAAGGATAGATCAAAATGCTTAATAATACTTTCAAAATGAGCACATACCTTGACATGATCTTGAAGGTATTCAAGATGGATCAGTCAAAGAAGAAGTTCTTGCCTGAGTTGTAAGGTACGAAGTTAAGACTTAAAGCTCGACCATGGCACAATAGAGAGAAAGGACGAAGGTCGTCCCCTATGCTTAAGACGTAGGCTCTTCAGTATGCTATGCTATGTACCGCACCTAAAGTGTGCCTTGCCATGAGTCAGTCAAGGGGTACAAGAGTGATCCAAGAATGGCTCACAGGACAGCGGTCAAAGTTAATCCTTAGAGATTAGTGGACTAAGGAATTTTTCTCGATTATGGAGGTGGTAAAAGAGTTCGTCGTAAAGGTTACGACGATGCAAGCTTGACACCTATCCGGATAGCTCTGAGCAGAGAAACCGGATACATATAATGGAGCAATAATTTAGAATAGCTCCAAGTAGAACAGTTATTTGGAATGGCTCCAAATAGAGCGTGGTAGCTACATCTAGGAGACGACATAGAGATTTGTAAAGCACACACGGATCTGAAAGGTTCAGACCCGTTGACTAAAACCTCTCTCACAAGCAACATGATCAAACATAAAACTCATTGAGTGTTAATCACATAGTGATGTGAACTAGACTACTGACTCTAGTAAACTCTTGGGTATTAGTCACATGGCGATGTGACCTGTGAGTGTTAATCACATGGCGATGTGAACTAGATTATTGACTCTAGTGCAAGTGGGAGACTGTTGGAAATATGCCCTAGAGGCAATAATAAAAGTATTATTATTATATTTCCTTGTTCATGATAATTGTCTTTTATTCATGCTATAACTGTATTATCCGGAAATCGTAATACACGTGTGAATACATAGACCACAATATGTCCCTAGTGAGCCTCTAGTTGACTAGCTCGTTGTGATCAACAGATAGTCATGGTTTCCTGGCTATGGACATTGGATGTCGTTGATAACGGGATCACATCATTAGGAGAATGATGTGATGGACAAGACCCAATCCTAAGCTTAGCACAAAGATCGTGTAGTTCGTTTGCTAGAGCTTTGCCAATGTCAAGTATCTCTTCCTTTGACCATGAGATCGTGTAACTCCTGGATACCGTAGGAGTGCTTAGGGTGTATCAAACGTCACAACGTAACTTGGTGGCTATAAAGGTGCACTACAGGTATCTCCGAAAGTATCTATTGTTTTATGCGGATCGAGACTGGGATTTGTCACTCCGTGTAAACGGAGAGGTATCTCTGGGCCCACTCGGTAGGACATCATCATATGCGCAATGTGACCAAGGAGTTGATCACGGGATGATGTGTTACGGAACGAGTAAAGTGACTTGCCGGTAACGAGATTGAACAAGGTATTGGATACCGACGATCGAATCTCGGGCAAGTAACATACCGATAGACAAAGGGAATTGAATACGGGATCGATTGAGTCCTTGACATCGTGGTTCATCCGATGAGATCATCGTGGAACATGTGGGAGCCAACATGGGTATCCAGATCCCGCTGTTGGTTATTGACCGGAGAACGTCTCGGTCATGTCTGCATGTCTCCCGAACCCGTAGGGTCTACACACTTAAGGTTCGATGACGCTAGGGTTATAAAGGAAGCTTGTATGTGGTTACCGAATGTTGTTCGGAGTCCCGGATGAGATCCCGGACGTCACGAGGAGTTCCAGAATGGTCCGGAGGTAAAGATTTATATATAGGAAGTCCTGTTTTGGCCATCAGGACAAGTTTCGGGGTCATCGATATTGTACCGGGACCACCGGAAGGGTCCCGGGGGCCCACCGGGTGGGGCCACCTGCCCCGGGGGGCCACATGGGCTGTAGGGGGTGCGCCTTGGCCTACATGGGCCAAGGGCACCAGCCCCTAGAGGCCCATGCGCCAAGATAAAGGAAAAAGGGGAGAGTCCTAAAGGGGGAAGGCACCTCCGAGGTGCCTTGGGGAGGATGGACTCCTCCCCCCTCCTTAGCTGCACCCCTTGCTTGGAGTAGGGGGCAAGGCTGCGCCTCCCCCTTCTCCCCTGCCCCTATATATAGTGGAGGGGAGGGAGGGCATCCATACCTGAGCCCTTGGCGCCTCCCTCCCTCCCGTGACACCTCCTCCTCTCCCGTAGGTGCTTGGCGAAGCCCTACAGGATTGCCACGCTCCTCCATCACCACCACGCCGTTGTGCTGCTGCTGGATGGAGTCTTCCTCAACCTCTCCCTCTCTCCTTGCTGGATCAAGGCGTGGGAGACGTCACCGAGCTGTACGTGTGTTGAACGCGGAGGTGCCGTCCGTTCGGCACTTGATCATCGGTGATCTGAATCACGACGAGTACGACTCCATCAACCCCGTTCACTTGAACGCTTCCGCTTAGCGATCTACAAGGGTATGTAGATGCACTCTCTTTCTACTCGTTGCTGGTCTCTCCATAGATAGATCTTGGTGATATTCGTAGGAAAAATTTTGAATTTCTGCTACGTTCCCCAACAATCACCACCTCCAAGCTCGACAAAATCGTCGCCAAGGTCGTCGCCGCCATGAGTGCCTCCCACCCCGATTACGCCCCCGGTAACCCAATCCCCCTCTCCTCGACTTGTCCCCGGCTGTGTGGCAATCGTCAAGCGTCTTGTACACTCAACAGAGGTGGTGCGTCGTGAGATGGCGTGCTCTGTAGAACTGGATGAAAGTTGGGCGCCACCATCATGATGGTGCTTGACATTGTTGGCGGTGACCACTTATTCACCAGAGTGGATGGAGTCACGCATGCGGGGAGTGGACGAGACGCCCCCAAGCACAACTGAGGCAGGATACAAGTGGAGGATGTACTCACTACACGAATTTGTGGTGGTCATTGCGCGTGGCAGGAAGATCGATGGGGGCATGATGCATCCCTGTAGGATCCAACGTTGTCCGGGGGAGAGGAACCAGGAGGCCCAGGCACAAGTTTCCTCAGCTTGCATCTAAAATTGCCTTACCAGGCGCTCCCAATGGCTCCATTCTCAAAGGATGTCTGCTCCAACCTCATCAAAACAAAATTCACTTTAATGACACCAACAAGGAATTCTTTTATAGTAAAAGTATGAGAAAAACATGTAGACAATGTTAAAAAGTGAACTATAAACGCCAATTAGATGAAAAGAAGAAAATACAAATGAGAAGAAAAGTGAAAAGGAAAATAATAAATTGAAAAGTAAGAAAAGAAGAAACAAACAAACATAAAAATATGAATCATGGGTCGGGCCATAACCATAAGACGCTCTGTTTGGTTTAGTACCACCTCGCTAGTGAGAGGAGGCGGGGGTGAGAAAGCCGGTGTATATAACTGCCCCCAAGGCATCATTGCAACTTACATACCTGAGCGGGGTTTATGACAGATCAAGAAGGGGTGTGGCCTAGATCAACGACTCATGAATGTTGCAGACCTATTGACTAAGCCTCTTCCACGAGCAAAACATGATCAACACCAAGACTCCATGGGTGTTAGAATCATTACTATGTAATCTAGATTACTGACTCTAGTGCAAGTGGGGGACTGAAGGAAATATGCCCTAGAGGCAATAATAAAGTTGTTATTTATATTTCCTTATATCATGATAAATGTTTATTATTCATGCTGCAATTGTATTAACCGAAAACTTAGTACATGTGTGAATACATAGACAAAACAAAGTGTCCCTAGTATGCCTCTACTTGACTAGTTCGTTAATCAAAGATGATTATGTTTTCTGACCATAGACATGTGTTGTCATTTGATGAACGAAATCAGATCATTAGAGAATGATGTGAAGGACAAGACAAATCCGTTAGCTTAGCATATTGATCGTTAAGTTTTATTGCTATTGCTTTCTTCATGACTTATACATGTTCCTCTGACTATGAGATTATGCAACTCCCGAATACCGGAGGTGTGCTATAAAGATGCTCTACAGGTGTCTCCGAAGGTGTTTGTTGGGTTGGCATAGATCGATAATAGGATTTGTCACTCTGTATATCGGAGAGGTATCTCTGGGCCCTCTCGGTAATGCTCATCACTATAAGCCTTGCAAGCAATGTGACTAATGAGTTAGCTACGAGATGAAGCATTATGGAATGAGTAAAGAGACTTGCTGGTAACGAGATTGAACTAGGTATGATGATACCGACGATCGAATCTCGGGCAAGTAACATACCGATGACAAAGGGAACAATGTATGTTGTTGTGCGGTTTGACCAATAAATATCTTCGTAGAATATGTAGGAACCAATATGAGCATCCAGGTTCCTATTGGTTATTGATCGGAGATGTGTCTCGATCATGTTTACATAGTTCTCGAACCCGTAGGGTCCGCATGCTTAACGTTCGATGACGATTATATTATGAGTTATGTGTTTTGGTGACCTAAGTTTGTTCGGAGTCCCGGATGAGAACATGGACATGACGAGGAGTCTCGAAATGGTCAAGAGGTAAACATTGATATATTGGAAGGTTATGTTCGGACACCAAAATAGTTTCAGAGAGGTTCGGACATTTTTCGGAGTACCGTGAGGTTACCGGAACCCCCCGGGAAAGTTAATGGGCCTACTTGGGCCTTAGTGGAGAGAGGAGGCAGCGGCCAGGAGGTGGCGCCCCCCCCCCTCCCAGGCCCAATCCGAATTGCACAAGGGGTGGGGGCGCGGCCCCCCTTTTTCCTTCTCCCTCTCCAATTCTTTCCCCCTTTCCAACTCCGAAAAAGGAAGGGGGAATCCTACTAGGGTGAGGAGTCCTAGTAGGACTCCCCCTGGCGCGCCCCCTCTAGGTCGGCCGCCCCCCTCCCCTCATTTATATACGTGGGCAGGGGGCACCCCAAAGGCACATCAATTGTTCTCTTAGCCGTGTGTGGTGCCCCCCTTCTAGAGTTTACTCCTCCGGTCATAGCGTCGTAGTGCTTAGGCGAAGCCCCACGCGGATCACATCACCAACACCGTCACCATACCGTCGTGCTGATGGGACTCTCCCTCGACCCTCTATTGGATCAAGAGTTCGAGGGACGTCATCGAGCTGAACGTGTGTTGAACACGGAGGTACCGTATGTTCGGTACTTAGATCGGTTGGACCGTGAAGATGTTCGACTATATCAACCGCATTAACCTAACGCTTACGCCATCGGTCTACCAGGGTACGTGGACACACTCTCCCCCTCTCGTTGCTATGCATCTCCTAGATAGATCTTGCGTGAGCGTAGGATTTTTTTTGAAATTGCATGCTACATTCCCCAACAGTAAGGACGCGTTTGGTTGCTCAGATTAGGCCTAGCCAGGCTCACAAGGGAAGAAAACAGGTTGTTTGGTTGCCTGGCCTGTATCAGAATCTTGGCCCTCACAAACCTTAAAGCAGTCCTCAGTGAGGCCCGCTAGGAACGGCCGAATCGGCCGTTTCCAGCAAGCCAAGCCCGATAAATGCATGGGAGGGGAACACGGCGCTGATCTCCCGCGCCCACGGAGAGAGCTCGTTCGTCTTTGAAAGAGCTGTGGGATGAGTTGGCGTCACCGCTGCCGATTCGGTCACCTTATATAGCCAACCTCCCCACAGCAAAAAAAACTCCCCCTCGGCATTTCCCTCTCTCGAGCTTTCCCTATGGCGGGATCCACATCAATGATGAGGTAAACTGCGCTACTGCTCTGGCCATCGCTTGATGGCGGTGACGATTCGACTCCTCCTCTTCTCCGACATGTTCAGCGCCTCATTCACGGCTGCTTTGATGATGTCTGTGAGTTCATTCACCCCCTTCTCTCTACTAGTTCTAGCTAGATCTGTGAGCATGTAGCAGTGTTAGATCTGTGACCATGTTGTAGCATTATACACCGCTAATCTATGTGAGTGTAACGCGAGTATGTGTGCTAGTTTGTTAAACTCCCTACTATGATTTGAGTTGTTGTGTTGAACTAGGTCATCTGTCTATGCATGTGGTAGTGCTTGTTTGATCTGTCCATATGTAGTGTTCGTTCATATTGTTAGTGTTTAATTTAGTGGTAGTTCGTATTGTCCATGTGTAGTGTGTTGTGGTCTTCATGATGCTTACACTTGTAAGACATGAGGACGCAAGAGTTTAGTTAGGCCCTAGTCCTGTCCTAGAGCCTGTTCCTGGCGTCCTACGTCGAGGAGTCCCAGCCTCCCATCCGCCAGATGCCTCCTGGTTCAAATGTTTTTGAGGTGTCGGATACGGTTCCTCAATTTGTGGCTTCAACATTTGTGTTGGCTCAGCCCAATGTTGCAGCTCATGCTGCTGCTCGAAAGGCATCCACAAAGGATAATAAGGACGGCAGGGGCAATCCCATGAAGTGGCAGCCATTCCTATCGATGTTCGTGCTTAACAGGCTATGTGGGATCATAGTTAGTGGGGTCAGGACTGACAAGGGCTTCAAGGAGGTGCACTTGAACACTGTTGCAAAGTAGGTGTTCAACTTTTGTGGACATGAGGCCACCTCGACTCAGGTCTACAACCACCTCAAGAAGTGGAGAGCGAGGTGGATCATGGTGTACAAGATCAGAGACCTGAGCGAGGCTTCATGGGATCAGGACATTTGCTCGATCCTTTTGGAGGCAGAGCACTACCAAGGCCACACCGCGGTTAGCTCGCTCACCATGACATTCTAAGTCACCACGTGTTTAAGCCTATGTAGCATGTCATTCTAACTAACCACTATGATGTGTTTCTTTCTTAGACTCACCCCAAGCACGCATAGCTCACCAGTGGAAAAAAAAGCCTAGCTATGGCGTGCCAAAACCAGCCTTGCTGGCGTATACGCCCAACACCACCAATATGGCGCTAGTGAAAATATTTAGTGATGGGGTTGGCAGACATGCCAGTAGTATTTTAGTACTGATGGCGTGTCACCTGGCTAACGCCAGCAATATATCATGTTATATATGGCGTTTATTGTGAACCAACGCCAACAATTTGTATTTTCTAGTAGTAAAAAATATATACCCAGCTATTAGTATATGTGTAGCCATTTAAACTTCTAGTGGTAACTTCAAATCCACAAACATTAGTGATCAACTAGCTAGCTAGCTACAAGCAAAAGTGATCCGCTAGCTAACTACCTACATATATGCACACATTACATGTCTCGACGATGAAGAATGATCTTCATCTCAAGCAACTTGTTCATGTTGCTCTGTCCCTCCTTTCTATAATGGACTATGAGGGTCTTCAGTTCCGCCCTCTCGGCCTTCAGGAGCCGTATCTCCTTCTTCAATTTCTGTTGGTCTTGGTGTCCAGTTTGTCCTTCTGGTCGATGAGCTTCAATTTCTGTTGCAATTTAAGCATGAAAACTCTATTTCATTTCAGTTCTTCTCAGAAAATTGCCGTGCTTATGCAAACACAAATTGACATCTTTATCATTCTCGTGACAACTAAGGCCCAATTCTTTTGGCCGATTCTCGCATAATCTTGAGAATCGACCCTCCACCCAGCTTCTCTCGGAACCTTGAACTCATATTTTTTTACAATCCTAACTAGGATGCCATCAAAATGGGAGAATTGGCCAAAAGAACGGAGCCTAAAGATACCATCAAAATGTTCGTAATTGCCATCCCTCCCAGTGAACGTTCGTTTGCCGGAGAATTAACAGGTGGGAGTACCATTATCTCTACTCCTAATGGAGTAGTTGGTGAATAGTCTCCATGGTTTATTCTCGCTGGTTTTTTTTCTCTCCTCCCACCACCCCCTCCCATCCTGGTCCATCGGTTTATTTTTCTCTCCACACTTTTTTACAACCAGGACTTTCCTAACGTATAACAAATCACGGATCTAACTTCCTTAAATTATTCATATCAATCGATTCCTTTTATTGGTTCAATTTGTCTTAGGAAACAAATAACAAATTTTTAAGAAACAAATAATAGATTTGAATCTAACTTTCCTAACTTATCTAAATCAATCGATTTCTCTCATTAGTGAAATTTGGTTTAGGAAACAAATAACAGACACGTCACAAACTTTCCTCCCAATAAATAGTTTCTTAACATTTGCAAACTTTCCTAATCAGACACGTCACAAACGGGCAGGTAATGATATCATGTTACCAAACAATAAAACCTCATTTGCATAGAAATTAGTTCAAAATCCTAACTTTCCTAAATTTCTACCTTTCCTTGATAACATCCAATATTTCCTATGTTTTCCACCTATTGAAGGGAATCACCCCTCCATCAATATTAACATTTTTTTGGAATCTCCGAGTTATGATTTTTTGCGATTCTTCCCAATTGTGACCTCTCCTTCCGCTCCGGCTCCTTCTCGCATAATCACCTCCACCATAGCCAGCTGACGCCACCCTAGACCTCTTGCCTCTCCACACCTTCTCCGCCACCTCCTCCTCGTACTCCATTGACAATCCCTCCGCCACGTTTGTCCATGGTGGTATCGAGGACATGGCACAACAGCGTACCAGTGGTAGAGCAGCGCATAGCAGCAGAAAGAAGCACACAACAGGCGAGGCAAGCGACGATGGTGGAGGGCAGAGATGCGGCCGGCGTGGCTAAGGGGGTGGCCGGCAGAAGATGGCCGCGAACATGTCTACAGCTTGAAATGATTCACTTTCTAGATTTCTGGATTCAAATGTTGCATTGTAACAAATTTGCTTCCTTAAGGCGTGGGATGCTCCTGTGATGACTTGTTTCGCCTCATATATCGTTCCAATTCCTGAAAGCGCATCCATGAGATGTTGCACATTATGTGGAGCAGAAGGGACATCTGAGGAGCTCAATTCGATTTTACTCTCGCTAAATGCTAGAAGAACTTTTTTTTATTTCAGTGTTCTTCATTGAGTTGTTCGATTGCCAAACGATTTTCATGCTGCTTAGCATTGCTTGAATTTCATACCATAAGTAAATGTGTGTACAACTTCAAAGGATTCCTTCTAGTTTTCTGGTCTAAAATGGGGCAATGTATCAAATCTGCTTCCTTATGGTGTGGGATACTCCAGTGATAACTTACTTCACATCATATATCGTTCAATTCCTGAAAGCACATCTACCAATGCTGCACATTATGTCGAGAAGAAGGGACATCTGAGGAGTTTTGTTCGCTTCTTGGCTTGCTTCATGTTTGCACAACTCTTTCTATTTTTAGTGTTGTTGTTGTTGGAGGATTTGGTTTGATTTTAATGTTTCATGCTGTTTAACACTTGGTTGAATCTGATACCACACACAAACATGTGTGGAGCTTCACATATGAGCAATTTTTGTCGAGATTTCTGGTCTGTCCTTTCGTTTCTTTCTAGGTGTTGTTGCAACTTTGCGTGGAACATCCAAACATTTTAAGAGCAATATGATTTGCCAAACCAAATTATGAATTACAGAAACAATGGATATTTTGAGATTGTTAGTCTGACTGGTTTACAAACTCTTGGCATTGAATCACAGAACTGACACTGTATCTGCTGATGTGATGCTATTCATTTATTTGCTTTGTTGAGTGAAGTATTCACAAGCTTCTTCTGTACACCACTGGCGAAACCAACACTAGTTACAACTCTTTTATGGTCCATTGTACTTCACCGGCTCTGCAGTTCACTATAATCTCACAAGAAGGCCTTTTTTCTTCTCTGCATAGTTAATGACCCAGTTGCTCTTAAGCTCCTCTAAGCAAGTTAGGTGACTGAGACTGATTGGTTCCCTTGATGCTTGAATAGCTGAGTAATATTCGAGGGATCAGTATTGAGCATGGTGAGATTGAGACTTTCAAGATTGTCCATCTGTGCTCGATTCCAGTTCTCCACATCCGTTTCAGCATATTTCTGTCTTCTATATTGAGACTCTCATATATCGTTCCAATTCGTGAAAGCGCACCCACGAGATGCTGAACATTATGTGGAGCAGAAGGGACATCTGAGGAGCTCAGTTCGATTTTACTCTCGCTAAATGCTGGAAGAACTTTTTTTATTCCATTGTTCTTCATTGAATTGTTCGATTGCCAAACGATTTTCATGCTAATTTGGCACCATAAGTGAACATGTGTATAACTTCAAAGGATTTCCTTTTAAGTTTCTGGTTTAAAATGCTGCCATGTATCAAATCTGCTTCCTTAAGGCGTGGGATACTCCAATGATGACTTACTTCACATCATATATCGTTCCAATTCCTGAAAGCACATCTACCGATGTTGCACATTATGTCGAGCAGAAGGGACATCTGAGGAGTTTCGTTCGCTTCTTGTCTTGCTTCATGTTTGGACAACCATTTCTATTTTTAGCGTTGTTGTTGTTGGAGGATTTGGTTTGATTTTAACCTTTTCATGCTGTTTAACACTTGGTTGAATCTGATACCACACACAAACATGTTTGGAGCTTCACATATGAGCAATTTTTCTGTCGAAATTTCTGGTTTGGCCTATCGTTTCTTTCTGGGTGTTGTTGCAACTTTGTGTGGAACATCCAAACATTTTAAGAGCAAGGCAAACATGTGTGGAACTTCACATATGAGCAATTTTTCTGTCGAGATATCTCGTCTGGCCTTTCGTTTTCTTTCTGGGTGTTGTTGCAATGTGGAATATCCAAACGGGAAAATTTACGAGCAAGGCAAACATGGGTGGAGCTTCACATATGAGCAAACACATGTGTACAAACCAGTGTTCTAGTCGCATCCACTTTGTCTCTGTCAGCAAGCCGAGATGTCTCGTTCATTTGACGAGGGGAGCTGTATGGTGCTCAATCTATTGCCTAAGCCAGGATATATTGGCATCTGAAAGATCCAGTACATGGTGCATCTCTTATTGTAAAGTTATCCTTCAAAAAAGATTCAGTGCATGATTGAGTGCATGGAGTGATCTGGAGCTATGGACAGCTTCTCCCCTGAAGCTTAAAACCTGTAGTTTCTGTTCAGATTTTGTAGGGTGCTGGAATGTTTGGAACTTCGGTTTCGTACCTGTTTTTGCTTTCTCTCCGCGCTGCGATAGGCAGAGGTCGGTGAACAGAATTGGAAGTGGCTGTGATGTGCTCTCCTTTTTGATGAAACGGAACCGGGGTCCAACATTTTTTTCTGGGGAAAAAAATAGTCACATTTCGTTTTGCAGGTTATTTTGTTGGTTCATAATAAGCAAAACCATCCCTTGCCAAAAGAAAAAAAAACCTAGCTTGCAGCTCGACGGACGGGTTGGTACAAAAGGGGACAGAACAAGGGGAAGAGATAAGATGTTTGTCCAGGACCAGGAATATCACGCAATTGGGTAACTCTACGAGGCTGGAGATGTAGATGTTCCTGCAACCCACCTTGTTATACATCTTGTCCATTTGTTGTCCATCCGGCGGCCCATAATCAACCGGTGCATCCGGTGCACCTATTGATGCGTTGCACATGATACACTCTTCTCGGCACTCCCTTGCCTTCTGTATGCCAAAGGATTTTCTTCTTCTGCTATGATGATAGTATATTATTGTGTTTCTTTATTAATTTTTATTGGACCATTTGGAATGAACCCCGTCACAAGAGTGCTCCTCCAACCGTCTCAACAACATCAAACTCGAACCGAAACTTTGGGTTGCTAGTGGTGCCAACAAACAAGGGAATATAATACCGGGATAGTGATGATCTTTTTGTAATAAGTGGCATATGTCCTCATGTGCATCGTGTAAACCAAAGTCTATTCCCTTAATCGGATGAGGCAAATCTTATGCCTTTGTTTTAAAAAAAAATAGTACTCCCTCTGTTCATTCAGTCTAAAAATATGTCTTATATTAATGAGCAGAGGTAGCATATTATTACTTCCCACAAAAAAAATTATTATTACTACATTTTTTCCGGCAATGTTCCTTTTTTAGGTTTTTTCCAGCGACATTCTGATCTCCTCGTTTGCAGCGTGTACCTATGTTGAGAAAAAAAAATCAAGCGAGCTTGCACCCAAACATAATTAGGCCTGCCGAACACAATTGCCCCCACACAGGGAATCAGGCCCCAAGCAGAATCACGGGCCTGTGGAACACAAGTACCCTCACGGGTAATCAGGCCTGCGAGCTTCCACCCAACAACTGGCTAATGAAGCACAGACCCCTTAAAAAAAGGCTAATGAATCACAGCGCTATGGTTTGGTTTAGTACCACCTCGCCAGCCGAACAAGGGAGGTTGTGAGAGCAGGAGTATATAATTAGCACCAGGGCAACGTTACAACATACTTACCTGGACGGGGTCGACGGCCGATCAAGAAGGGTCGTGGCCTAGATCAATGGCTCACATTGCACCTGGTGAGCGCGTTGGCCTACCATCTCCCCAAGTGGGAGAGTGGACGTCGTAATTTGTGGTAGAGGGGGTACGCGTTCGCGCGGCCCCTACCAATCTATAAAATTAAAAATTTGGCTTTTATTGACTTGCGTTGCGTTGCATATACAAAACTAAAAATTTTGCATCTTGCTGCTCAGTGTTACATATAACAATAAATTTTCAAGTGCAAACATCCTCTGAATTGTGATGACATCTTCAAAGTGATGGCATATTTATTCAAAATAATGCTGGAGACTTGTTTTTCTCAGGCCCTGCCCTTCGCTTCTGCACATTTTTTAGTACTGTACCAAATTTAGTGCGTACAGTTTGACTGCTAGTTTGAACTAACTAGATAAAGGAATACTAACGAATGCACCAATTGTGCACATAGTTCGACCTTGTCGCTGTAAGAGATACATCGTGGGAATTGAATTTCATACGCTCACTCACATGTGCAGAGTGTTTACCTCCAAGAACAAGGCATTGGAATTTTCAACACTCGTCATGCAATTATAGCCTGAATAATTCAGAAGCTGAAAGGAAACACCGCGGCCACCTCCGTTCCGGGTGAGACTGGATGTTTGTTGGCATCAAATATTTCTACAGCTTGCATGGTTGAGCAAGAAATTGGTTATTCCTAAATTTGCGATTACAGATCGATACAATTGATTCACATATACCGAAACTTGAGGCTCAAATTCAACGCTTGAGAATAAGTTTGCATCTGCATCCAAACTGAATTGTTGTGTAACCATTCAGTCTATCATGGAGACATAACTTTAGGTTAGTATACCATTTTTTTACACCAACGAGTTCCCTGCATATATTTGAGAATGGCTAATATGACATGGTCATCTCTGTTTCACAGGCTAAGCTAAATCCAGATCAGGGGCACCTGTTTCCAGGAAGAGAATACTATAACAAATACGAGTAAGCCCTGGCCAAGGACAACAAATAGATTGGAGAGCATACATAGCTACTTAATTATGCACAAAGAAACTTCAGAAGATTCTATATAATTCAATCAAAGAATCTGATCATAAAGTGACAATTTATCATATCCCAACAAACACACAACAATTACATAATATTGATCCAGATCATGTGAGGTGCTACTTCTTACGCTTGCGTTGGTTTTTCTCTTGAAGAGGAAAGAGTGATGCGGCAAAGTAAAGATAAGTATTTTCCACAGTTAGAGAACCAATGTATCAATCCAGTAGAAGGTACAGGCAAGTCTCCAATCTATGCACCCACACAAACAATCAAACAGTTGCACCCAACGCGATAAAGGGGTTGTGAAACCCTTCATGATCAATTGCAAGGATGAGATCTGGTAGAGATAGATATAAACGATTTCTAAAACGTAAAACGAAATAAAAACAAATAAGTTGTAGCAATGTATTTTTGGGTTTTTTGGTTTATATATCTGAAAAATATATGATGGAAAATAGACCCGGGGGCCATAGGTTTCACTAGAGGCTTCTCTCTTGAAAGAAAATTACACAGTGGATGAACAAAATAATGTCGAGCAATTGATACAAAAGCGCAAAGTTATGACGATATCCAAGGCAATAATTATGAATATAGGCATCACGTCCGTGTTAAGTAGATCGATTCCTGCCTGCATCTACTACTATTACTCCACACATCAACCGCTATCTAACATGCATCTAGAGTATAAAGTTCATAAGAACAGAGTAACACCTTAAGTAAGATGACATGATGTAGAGGGATAAACTCAAGCAATATGATGAAAACCCCATCTTTTTATTCTTGATGGCAACAATACAATACATGCCTCGCTACCCCTACTATCTCACTGTGTGAGGACACCGCAAGATTGAACCCAAAACTAAGCACCTCTTCCATTGCAAGAAATACCAATTTAGTTGGTCAAACCAAACAGATAATTCGAAGAAAAATACAAAGATATAAAATCATGCATATAAGAATTCAGAGGAGATTCAAATAATATTCATAAATAATCTGATCATAAATCTACAATTCATCGGATCTCGACAAACACACCGCAAAAAAGTATTACATCGGATAGAACTCCAAGAACATCGAGGAGAACATTGTGTTGAAAATCAAAGAGAGAGAAAAATCCATCTCGCTACTAGTTATGGACCCGTAGGTCTGTGGTAAACTACTCACGCATCATCAGAGGGGCGATAGTGTTGATGTAGATGCCCTCCGTGATCGAATCCCCCTCCGGCAGATTGCCGGAAAAGGCTCCAAGATGGGATCTCACAGGAACAGAGACTTGCGACTGTGGAAAAGTATTTTGGTGGACGCTTATGTTGGTTCGGGAATATTTGGGAATTTATAGGCCAAAGATTAGGGTTAGAGGACCTCCAGGGGGCGCGCCCCTACGTCTTGTCGTTGTTGGGGAACGTAGCAGAAATTCAAAATTTTCCTACGAGTCACCAAGATCTATCTATGGAGAGACTAGCAACGAGGGGAAGGAGAGTGCATCTACATACCCTTGTAGATCGCTAAGCGGAAGCATTCAAGAGAACGGGGTTGAAGGAGTCATACTCGTCGTGATTCAAATCACCGGAGATCCTAGTGCCGAACGGATGGCACCTCCGCGTTCAACACACATACAGCCCGGTGACGTCTCCCATGCCTTGATCTAGCAAGGAGAGAGGAAGAGGTTGAGGAAGACTCCATCCAGCAGCAGCACAACGGCGTGGTGGTGGTGGAGGAGCGTGGCAATCCTGCAGGGCTTCGCCAAGCACCGCGGGAAAGGAGAAGGGAGAGAGGTAGGGCTGCGCCAGGGAAAGGTCAAAACTCCTCTATTGGCAGCCCCCAAACCCTCAAGTATATATAGGGGGAGAGGGAGGGCTGCGCCCCCACCTAGGGTTCCAGCCCTAGGGGCGGCGGCCAACCCAAACCCATCTAGGGTGCGGCCAAGGGGGGGGGGAAGAGGGGAAACTTGCCCCCCAAGTTAGGTGGGTGCGCCCCCTCCCCCAAACCCTAGGCGCCTTGGGCCCTTGTGGGGGGGGCGCACCAGCCCACCTGGGGCTGGTCCCCTCCCACACTTGGCCCATGCAGCCCTCCGGGGATGGTGGCCCCACTTGGTGGACCCCCGGGACCCTCCCGGTGGTCCCGGTACGTTACCGATAAAACCCGAAACTTTTCCGCTGACCAAAACAGGACTTCCCATATATAAATCTTTACCTCCAGACCATTCCGGAACTCCTTGTGACGTCCGGAATCTCATCCGGGACTCCGAACAACATTCGGTAACCACATACTAACTTCCTTTATAACCCTAGCGTCATCGAACCTTAAGTGTGTAGACCCTACGGGTTCGGGAACCATGCACACATGACCGAGACGTTCTCCGGTCAATAACCAATAGCGGGATCTAGATACCCATTTTGGCTCCCACATGATCCATGATGATCTCATTGGATGAACCACGATGTCAAGGACTCAATCGATCCCGTATACAATTCCCTTTGTCTAGCGGTATAGTACTTGCCCGAGATTCGATCATCGGTATACTGATACCTTGTTCAATCTCGTTACCGGCAAGTCTCTTTACTCGTCCCGTAACACATCATCCCGTGATCAACCCCTTGGTCACATTGTGCACATTATGATGATGTCCTACCGAGTGGGCCTAGAGATACCTCTTCGTTTACACGGAGTGACAAATCCCAGTCTCGATTCGTGCTAACCCGACAGACACTTTCGGAGATACCTGTAGTGCACCTTTATAGCCACCCAGTTACGTTGTGACGTTTGTTACACCCAAAGCATTCCTACGGTATCCGGGAGTTGCACAATCTCATGGTCTAAGGAAATGATACTTGACATTAGAAAAGCTTTAGCATATGAACTACGATCTTTGTGCTAGGCTTAGGATTGGGTCTTGTCCATCACATCATTCTCCTAATGATGTGATCCCGTTATCAACGACATCCAATGTCCATGGTCAGGAAACCGTAACCATCTATTGATCAACGAGCTAGTTAATTATAGGCTTACTAGGGACATGGTGTTGTCTATGTATCCACACATGTATCTGAGTTTCCTATCAATACAATTATAGCATGGATAATAAACGATTATCATGAACAAGGAAATATAATAATAGCTAATTTATTATTGCCTCTAGGGCATATTTCCAACAGTCTCCCACTTGCACTAGAGTCAATAATCTAGTTCACATCGCCATGTGATTAACACTCACATGTCACATTGCCATGTGACCAACATCCAAAGAGTTTACTAGTGTCATTAAACTAGTTCACATCATCATGTGATTAAGACTCAATGAGTTCTGGGGTTTGATCATGTTTTGCTTGTAAGAGAGGTTTTAGTCAACGGGTCTGCAACATTCAGATCCGTATGTACTTCGCAAATCTCTAGGTCATATTGTAAATGCTGCTTCCACGCTCCACTTGGAGCTATTCCAAATGGTTGCTCCACTATACGTATCCGGTTTGCTACTCAGAGTCATTCGGATAGGTGTTAAAGCTTGCATCGACGTAACCCTTTACGCCGAACTCTTTATCACCTCCATAATCGAGAAACATGTCCTTATTTACTCCAAGGACAATTTTGACCGCTGTCCAATGATCCATTCCCGGATCATTCTTGTACCCCTTGACTGACTCATGGCAAGGCACACTTCCGGTGCGGTACACAGCATAGCATACTATAGAGCCTACGTCTGAAGCATAGGGGACGACCTTCGTCCTTTCTCTCTCTTCTGCCGGGGTCGAGCTTTAACTCTTAACTTCATACCTTACAACTCAGGCAAGAACTCCTTCTTTGACTAATCCATCTTGAACACCTTCAAGATCATGTCAAGGTATGTGCTCATTTGAAAGTACCATTAAGCGTTTTTGATCTATCCTCATAGATCTTGATGCTCAATGTTCAAGTAGCTTAATCCAGGTTTTCTATTGAAAAACACTTTTCAAATAACCCTATATGCTTTTCAGAAATTCTACATCATTTCTGATCAACAATATGTCAACAACATATACTCATCAGAAATTCTATAGTGCTCCCACTCACTTCTTTGGAAGTACAAGTTTCTCATAAACTTTGTATAAACCCAAAATCTTTGATCATCTCATCAAAGCGTACATTCCAACTCCAAGATGCTTACTCCAGTCCTTAGAAGGATCGCTGGAGCCAGCATACCTTTTAGCATCCTTAGGATCGACAAAAACTTTCTGATTATATCACATACAACCTTTCCTTACGAAAACTGGTAAGGAAACTCATTTTGACATCCATCTGCCAGTTTTCATAAATGCAGCTAATGCTAGCATGATTCCGACGGACTTTAAGCATCGCTACGGATGAGAAAATCTCATCGTAGTCAACTCCTTGAACTTGTGAAAAACTCTTCGCCACAAGTCGAGCCTCATAGATGGTGACATTACCATCCACGTCTGTCTTCTTCTTAAAGATCCATTTATCTCAATGGCTTGCCTGATCATCGGGCAAGTCCACCAAAGTCCATGCTTTGTTCTGATACATGGATCCTATCTCGGATTTCCTGGCTTCTAACCATTTGTTGGAATTCGGGCCCACCATCGCTTCTCCATAGCTGGTAGGTTCATTGTTGTCTAGCAACATGACCTTCAAGACAGGATTACTGTACCACTCTGAAGCAGTACGCATCCTTGTCACCCTACGAGGTACGGTAGTGCCTTGATCCGAAGTTTCATGATCACTATCATAAGCTTCTACTTCAATTGGTGTAGGTGCCACAAGAACAACTTCCAGTGCCCTTCTACACACTAGTTGTAGTGATGGTTCAGTAACCATATCAAGTCTCCACCATCCTCCCACTCAACTTTTCGAGACAAACTTTTCCTCGAGAAAGGACCTGGTTCAAGAAACAATCCCTATTGCTTTCAGATCTGAATTAGGAGGTATACCCAACCATTTTGGGTATCCTATGAAGATGCATTTATCCGTTTTGGGTTCGAGCTTATCACGATGAAACTTTTTCACATAAGCGTCGCAGCCCCAAACTTTCAAGAAACGACAGCTTAGGTTTCTCTAAACCATAGTTCTCGCGGTGTCATCTCAACGGAATTACGTGGTGCCCTATTAAAGTGAGTGCGGTTGTCTCTAATGCCTAACCCATGAACGATAGTGGTAATTCGATAAGAGACATCATGGTACGCACCATATCCAATAGGGTGCAACTATGATGTTCGGACACACCATCATGCTATGGTGTTCCAGGCGGTATTAATTGTGAAACAATTTCCACAATGTCTTAATTGCGTGCCAAAGCTCGTAACTCAGATACTCATCTCTATGATCATATCATAGACATTTTATCATCTTGTCACAATGATCTTCAACTTCACTCTGAAATTACTTGAACCATTCAATAATTCAGACTTGTGTTTCATCAAGTAAATATACTCAATATCTACTCGAATCATCTGTGAAGTAAGAACATAACGATATTCACTACATGCCTCAGCACTCATTGGACTGCACACATCAAAATGTGTTACTTCCAACAAGTTGCTATCTTGTTCCATCTTACTGAAAACGAGGCTTTTCAGTCATCTTGCCCATGTGGTATGATTTGCATATCTCAAGTGATTCAAAATCAAGTGAGTCCAAACGATCCATCTGCATGGAGTTTCTTCATGCGTATACACCAATAGACATGGTTCGCATGTCTCAAACTTTTCAAAAACGAGTGAGTCCAAAGATCCATCAACATGGAGCTTCTTCATGCGTTTTATACCAATATGACTTACATGGAAGTGCCACAAGTAAGTGGTACTATCATTACTATCTTATATCTTTTGGCATGAAAATGTGTATCACTACGATCGAGATTCAACCTTTTAGGTGCAAGACCATTGAAGGTATTATTCAAATAAATAGAGTAACCATTATTCTCCTTAAATGAATAACCGTATTGCGATAGACATAATCCAATCATGTCTATGCTCAACGCAAACACCAAATGACAATTATTCAGGTTTAATACTAATCTTGATGGTAGAGGGAGCGTGCGATGTTTGATCATATCAAACTTGGAAACACTTCCAACACATATCGTCAGCTCACCTTTAGCTAGTCTCCGTTTATTCCGTAGCTCTTTTATTTCAAGTTACTAACACTTAGCAACCGAACCGGTATCTTAATACCCTGGTGCTACTAGGAGTACTAGTAAAGTACACATTAACATAATGTATATCCAATATACTTCTATCGACCTTGCCAGCCTTCTCATCTACCAAGTATCTAGGGTAATTCTGCTCCAGTGGTTGTTCCCCTTATTACAGAAGCACTTAGTCTCGGGTTTGGGTTCAACCTTGGGTTTCTTCACTAGAGCAGCAACTGATTTGCCGTTTCATGAAGTATCCCTTCTTGCCCTTGCCCTTCTTGAAACTAGTGGTTTTCACCAACCATCAACAATTGATGCTCCTTCTTGATTTCTACTTTCACGGTGTCAAACATCGCGAATACCTCAAGGATCATCATATCTATCCCTGATATGTTATAGTTCATCACGAAGCTCTAGCAGCTTGGTGGCAATGACTTTGGAGAAACATCACTATCTCATCTGGAAGATCAACTCCCACTCGATTCAAGTGATTGTTGCACTCAGACAATCTGAGCACAAGCTCAACGATTGAGCCATTTCTCCCTTAGTATGCAGGCTAAGAAAATCGTCGGAGGTCTTATACCTCTTGACGTGGGCACGAGCTTGAAATCCCAATTTCAGCCCTCGAAACATCTCATATGTTCCGTGACGTTTCGAAAAACGTCTTTGGTGCCTCAACTCTAAACCGTTTAACTGAACTATCACGTAGTTATCAAAATGTGTATGTCCGATGTTCGCAACATCCACAGACGACGTTTGGGGTTCAGCACACTAAGCAGTGCATTAAGGACATAAGCTTTCTATTGTCCGCATAATCGCTACTATCAACTTTCAACTATATTTTCTCTAGGAACATATCTAAACAGTGGAACTAAAGCGCGAGCTTACGACATAATTTGCAAAGATCTTTTGACTATGTTCAGGATAATTAAGTTCATCTTATTAACTCCCACTCAGATAGACATCCCTCTAGTCATCTAAGTGATTACATGATCCGAGTCAACTAGGCCGTGTCCGATCATCACGTGAGACGGACTAGTCATCATCGGTGAACATCTTCATGTTGATCGTATCTACTATACGACTCATGCTCGACCTTTCGGTCTCTTGTGTTCCGAGGCCATGTCTGTACATGCTAGGCTCGTCAAGTCAACCTAAGTGTTTCGCGTGTGTAAATCTGGCTTACACCCGTTGTATGTGAACGTAAGAATCTATCACACCCGATCATCACGTGGTGCTTCGAAACGACGAACTTTTGCAATGGTGCACAGTTAGGGGGAACACTTTCTTGAAATTTTAATGAGGGATCATCTTATTTACTACCGTCGTTCTAAGCAAATAAGATGCATAGACATGATAAACATCACATGCAATCAAATAGTGACATGATATGGCCAATATCATTTTGCTCCTTTTGATCTCCATCTTCGGGGCTCCATGATCATCATCGTCACCAGCATGACACCATGATCTCCATCATCATGATCTCCATCATTGTGTCTTCATGAAGTTGTCTCGCCAACTATTACTTCTACTACTATGGCTACCGGTTAGCAATAAAGTAAAGTAATTACATGGCGTTGTTTAATGACACGCAGGTCATACAATAAATTAAGACAACTCCTATGGCTCCTGCAAGTTGTCATACTCATCGACATGCAAGTCGTGATTCCTATTACAAGAACATGATCAATCTCATACATCACATGTCATTCATCACATTCTTCTTGGCCATATCACATCACATAGCATACCCTGCAAAAACAAGTTAGACGTCCTCTAATTGTTGTTTGCATGTTTTACGTGGCTGCTATGGATTTCTAGCAAGAACGTTTCTTACCTACGCAAAACCACAACGTGATATGCCAATTGCTATTTACCCTTCATAAGGACCCTTTTCATCGAATCCGTTCCGACTAAAGTGGGAGAGACTGGCACCCGCTAGCCACCTTATGCACCAAGTGCATGTCAGTCGGTGGAACCTGTCTCACGTAAGAGTACGTGTAAGGTCGGTCCGGGCCGCTTCATCCCACAATACCGTCGAAACAATATTGGACTAGTAACGGTAAGCATGGTGAACAAAATCAACGCCCACAACTACTTTGTGTTCTACTCGTGCAAAGAATCTACGCAATAGACCTGGCTCATGATGCCACTGTTGGGGAACGTAGCAGAAATTCAAAATTTTCCTACGAGTCACCAAGATCTATCTATGGAGAGACTAGCAACGAGGGGAAGGAGAGTGCATCTACATACCCTTGTAGATCGCTAAGTGGAAGCATTCAAGAGAACGGGGTTGAAGGAGTCGTACTCGTCGTGATTCAAATCACCGGAGATCCTAGTGCCGAATGGACGGCACCTCCGCGTTCAACACATGTACAGCCTGGTGACGTCTCCCATGCCTTGATCCAGCAAGGAGAGAGGGAGAGGTTGAGGAAGACTCCATCCAGCAGCAGCACAACGGCGTGGTGGTGGTGGAGGAGCGTGGCAATCCTGCAGGGCTTCGCCAAGCACCGCGGGAGAGGAGAAGGGAGAGAGGTAGGGCTGCGCCAGGGAGAGGTTAAAACTCCTCTATTGGCAACCCCAAAACCCTCAAGTATATATAGGGGGAGAGGGAGGGCTGCGCCCCCACCTAGGGTTCCACCCCTAGGGGCGGCGGCCAGCCCAAACCCATCTAGGGTGCGGCCAAGGGGGGAAGAGGGGAAACTTGCCCCCCAAGTTAGGTGGGTGCGCCCCCTCCCCCAAACCCTAGGCGCCTTGGGCCCTTGTGGGGTGGGGGGGGCGCACCAGCCCACCTGGGGCTGGTCCCCTCCCACACTTGGCCCATGCAGCCCTCCGGGGATGGTGGCCCCACTTGGTGGACCCCCGGGACCCTCCCGATGGTCCCGGTACGTTACCGATAAAACCCAAAACTTTTCTGGTGACCAAAACAGGACTTCCCATATATAAATATTTACCTCCGGACCGTTACGGAACTCCTTGTGACGTCCGGGATCTCATCCGGGACTCCGAACAACATTCGGTAACCACATACTAACTTCCTTTATAACCCTAGCGTCATCGAACCTTAAGTGTGTAGACCCTACGGGTTCGGGAACCATGCAGACATGACCGAGACGTTCTCCGGTCAATAACCAACAGCGGGATCTGGATACCCATGTTGGCTCCCACATGTTCCACGATGATCTCATCGGATGAACCACGATGTCAAGGACTCAATTGATCTCGTATACTATTCCCTTTGTCTAGCGGTATAGTACTTGCCCGAGATTCGATCGTCGGTATACCGATACCTTGTTCAATATCGTTACCGGCAAGTCTCTTTACTCATTTCGTAACACATCATCCCGTGATCAACCCCTTGGTCACATTGTGCACATTATGATGATGTCCTATCGAGTGGGCCCAGAGATACCTCTCCGTTTACACGGAGTGACAAATCCCAGTCTCGATTCGTATCAACCCAACAGACACTTTCGGAGATACATGTAGTGCACCTTTATAGCCACCCAGTTATGTTGTGACGTTTGGTACACCCAAAGCATTCCTACGGTATCCGGGAGTTGCACAATCTCATGGTCTAAGGAAATGATACTTGACATTAGAAAAGCTTTAGCATATGAACTACGATCTTTGTGCTAGGCTTAGGATTGGGTCTTGTCCATCACATCATTCTCCTAATGATGTGATCCCGTTATAAACGACATCCAATGTCCATGGTCAGGAAACCGTAACCATCTATTGATCAATGAGCTAGTCAATTAGAGGCTTACTAGGGACATGGTGTTGTCTATGTATCCACACATGTATCTGAGTTTCCTATCAATACAATTATAGCATGGATAATAAACGATTATCATGAACAAGGAAATATAATAATAGCTAATTTATTATTGCCTCTAGGCATATTTCCAACAGTCGTGTCCTCGTAGGTCTTCTAACCTCCTCTCCAAGTCTCGTAGGTGTCTTTTGGTCCAAAAAAAAATCATCACGAATGTTTTATTCTGTTTGGACTCCGTTTCATATTCCTTTTCTGTAAAACTCAAAACTAAAGAAAAAATAGAAACTGGCACTTGCTCTAGGTTAGTAGGTTAGTCCCAAAAATAATATAAAATAGCATATTGATGCATATAAAACATCCAAAATAGATATGTTGGAGACGTTTTATGAGGCAACTCACGGGAATTTTGTACTAACTAGCACATATGCCGGTGCGTTGCGACGGAGAGATTTTTTTGGCGAGAAGCAACGATAAAGATAATTGACGTGTCATCCAAAAAAGGTCTTCACACTGATAGGCGACAGAGCAAGGAGTTATGGTCTTCTCGTTGGATATGTTTGACACGGAAAATCTTAATTGTGCTGGGGTTGGTCGGCGTGGTGGCGAGCACCCAACTCATGCCTTTTTGCCTCCGGGTCTGTCTCCATTTTCGGGTTGTGCCTGCCAGCTCATTTGGTGGCTACGCGGCGAACTTGGGACACGGTTGCTTCGACCACTCTATCCTACGACACGTAGCCAGGTCGATTATTAATTGTAGTGCATAAATCTCGTTTTATTAGCATAATTAGGCATGAATGTCCTTACTTTTTAGGGTTTATTCTCTTTGATTATTTTAGTGCTCAAGTGCCGATAATTTTGCTCTAATTAAAACCAAACAACATATTCTCTTTTATTGGCATATGCCGACAGTTTCTTTCATTTACACTCAACCAGCATAGAACGACCATGCACTGCTAACCTATGGCCAGCGCGAGTATTTAAGAAAATAATATAGAGTCAGATTAGGAATATATATTAAAAAAATTGAACATTCAAAAAAATATGAATTGGTGAATATTCTTGGAAATGTGAACAATTTTTTAAATCCCGAACAATCAAAAAATCCGAACAGTTATTTTTTGAAAATTCCAATATTTTTGGAAAAACACGAGCAAAATTAGAAACATTAATATGTTTTGAGATTCACAAATAATATTTTTAAAACATGAAAATTGTACAAAAACACAAATATTTTTGAATTTTTGATTTTTTTAAGGGGAACATTCAAAAAATATTTAGAAAATGTTTTCTTAGACGAAAGTATTCTTTTGGTTTGTGAATATTTCACTAAAACATGAATATTTTAACATATGGAACATTTATAAAATGTAACTTTTATTAAAAAAATCTTGAAGACTTTTTGAAAAACACAAACATTTTCAAAAAAACGAGAAAATTTCGAAACAAGATTTTTTAAAATTTTCGAATATTTTTCAAATCAGGAACACCACTTTTCAAACAATTGACAGAAAAAAATAAAGATAGGAAAAAGGAAAAGGAAATACAAAAAAAGAAGGAGAAAGGAAGAGAAAAAATAAAAATAGAACATCGAAAAAGGGGAAACGGACCGGCCCAATCTTAGGAGCCCTGTGGTTAGTTTCAACTATTTATCGCTTGATGCAAGAAATAAGCTCTTCCCAACTGCGTGGGCAATAATAAATGGGCTGGCTTTGTTGGGCCGGAGCACGCGTGGCCCATTGACGGAATTCTGGACAAACATTTGTTCTTTTCTAGCGGATTGACGCACAAAAGTTTAGTACCACCCCGGATACAAAAAAAATCTTCTTGACGGTGAACGGATGAAAAAATTGAAGAAATGCACCTTGCTTTTTTAGTAAAAAAGGGTATAGAATCACAAGAGAGAGAGAGAGAGAGAGGATGTCATCTAGCTACTGCTATGGACCCTAAGGTCCTGTGGAAACTACTCACACATGGTCATGGTGGCTACTCACACAATGACTCAATTCTCGAAAACTATCTGCTCCAACCCTCTTAAAAAGTTCACTTTAATGAGACCAAAAAGGGATTTTATAGTACGAGGAAAGCATGTAGACAATATTAAAAAGTGAAACATAAACGTCAATTAGATGAAGAAGGAAATACAAATCAGAAGAAAAGTGAAAAGGAAAAATAATAAATAGAATGAAAAAAACATAAAGGAAATCGGCCTCGATCTGGTCTGGTTTAGTCCCACCTCGCTAGCGAGAGAGGCGGAGGTGGGAGAGCTGGTGTATATAACTAGCCCATGGAGCACCGGTGCAACTTAAATACCTAGACAGGGTTTACGACTGATCAAGAAGGGTCGTGGCCTAGATCAACGGCTCACATTGCACTTGGCGAGCATGTTGGTCTATCATCTGCCCAATTGGGAGAATTGACGTCAAAATTTATGGTAGAGGGGGTATGCGCTCGCGCGACCCCTGCCAATCCATCAAAATTAAACTTTAGAATTTCATCATTGCAGCTATGCACGTTTTGCAAGTTGCTTCTACTTGGTCAAGCAAGTATACATGGTATTTTTTTTGCTATTAATAGTTTTGCAATGCCAAGAATTTCCAAAACATACAACTCTATGTGAGTGTGGCCACATGAATTTTGTAGCCAGCCAATTAGTAGCCAATATTTCGGCCAATATCTACAAGCTCTAAAGGAAATTTTGGTAACATATGAGGCGGCCTCGGGCCAAAAGGTAAATTTGCAGAAGTCGTCCATATTTTTTGGCAAGGGATGCCCGGACACCACAAAAGAAGAGCTCAAATCGGTTTTGGGTGTGTCCTCAGAGGCTCTAAGTGAGAGGTACCTCGGTCTCCCAACACTGGTTGGAAGATCCAAGGAGGGCACTTTTCAGTATGTCACAGAGAGCTCAAAAGGAAAATGTAGTGGCTGGAAGGGTTTAGGTCTTTTCCAAGAAGGCAAGGGAGGTTCTTATCAAGTCTGGACTCCAATCCGTGCCTACTTTCACCATGAGTTGTTTCCACCTCACAAAGAAAACGTGCCGGAATCTGAATTCTATCTCTTCAAAATTCTGGTGGGGGGCAAAGGATGGTGAGCGCAAGGTACACTGGATCTCCTGGCAAAAGATGTGCATGTCCAAAAGAGATGGGGGTATGGGCTTTCGTGATCCGGTTGCTTTTAACCAAGCACTGCTCGCGAAACAGGCTTGGCGCCTATTGCAATATCCGGAGTCCTTGGTGGCAAGGGTGCTCAAAGCGTGTTATTTCCAGGAGGAGTCTATCATGAGTGCTACATGCCCTTCCTCCGCCTCATATACATACCGGAGTATTCTGCATGGCCGGGACCTCCTTAGAGAAGGGCTCGTTTGGAGGATTGGCGATGGATCTCGTGTCAACATTCATCACAGTAATTGGATCCCGAGGAATGGCTCCATGAAGCCACTTGGACAGGTTTATATGCAAGGGGTGACAAGGGTGGCCGATCTTCTTGAGGCTGATGGCAAAACTTGGAACCGGCAGCAAGGGGTGACAACACGCGAAGCAGGTGATGGTGCAAGCGTTGTATGATCTGTGGTTAGCAAGGAATGAGACCCGTGATGGAAAAAGAATAAAGGAGCCACATGAAATATTGGGCTTGGTGGTGATGCACACCACAGAATGGAGGTTGGCAAACCCCAGGAATACGTCCGTGCGAACCGGTCAGCTATCACAGCCATGGGAGCCGCCGGCCGAGGGATGGACCAAGGTCAACGCAGATGGAGCAGTAGGTAAAGGGGCAGGCAATGCCGGGGGAGGAGTGGTGCTCAGGGACCACATGGGAGCGTTCAGAGCAGGGGCATGTCACCTCTTCTCTGGCGTATCTGATCCAGAGGTAGCTGAACTCCTTGCTTGCAGGCGCGCTCTTGAGGTGGCGAGAGATTCGAACGTGCTGCGAGTCCATGTGGAGCTAGACGCTAAGGGGGTTGTGCACATGCTACAAGCTCAAGGAAAGGAACTTTCGGTGGCAGGACCTTTGGTGGAGGAGATCAAAATGATGCTGAGATCTTTTGAGGAGTTTAAGGTTTCGTGGATTCATCGGTCAGCTAATATTGCCGCGCATAAGTTTGCTAGAGTAGCAGTGGATGATGAACTTTGTAAGGTTTGGTTGGGGGCTCCCCCAGACTTCGTTCTTTCTATTTTGTCGGATGAAATTCCGAACTTCGTAAGTTAAATAAAGCGGCAATGATTTGACCCTAAAAAAGGTATTACAAATCTGATTTGATTCACCATATTCCTTGCGAAGAAATCTTCAAAACAAGGCAAGGCCCTAGACTGTGATAAATAGGTAGTTAGCTTAATCATGGGCTTGCGATGTGACCAGTAACTTACGGGAAGCAATACCATTCTTCAGCTAGGCAATGTTCGCTACTCCCTCTCTCTCTCTCTCAGTTTACAAGGCGTGCCCGTACCCCTAGGTCGTCAATTTGACCAACTTAATACAAGTCATATATTACAAAAAATATACCAATATAAACTTCAGATATTCTATTTTCAAAAGATATAATTTTGTGTTATATAAACTTCAGACGTTCGCTAAAAAGGCAACGAGACTATGAAGAGTATAATTTGTTCCACAAGAAAAAAGAGATTTTTATTCCGATTCTTGCGAAGATCGAACAATCCATAGTCAAATTATTTGGCAATTAGCAAATAAAGTTCATGCTTTTCAAATAGGTGGGCCATTGATGGAGTTGAATGACGAAGGACATGACACGCTCATGTGCTCTCACTGTGACTGAAATATGGCGTCCCGCATCACACGGGCTTCCACCACCACCAACCACCCCGACATAAAACCACACATGAAAATACTCCACTAATCCAGCGCTCCTCCTCCAAAGCACTTCTCCACCATTCCTCCCACTCTCAAAAGAACCCCCTTTCTCATTTCTTTTCAAAATCATCACACAACATGCGCGTCGGCCCCTTGGAGCCGTTCCAAATCCCTCACCGCCCTCTCCCTCCTCCTTGTTCCCCAATTCTCGGATCCTGAGCCCCTCCTGCTGCTCGCTATGACACGTGCCCACCCAATGTTTGACCGAAATCCGGCCAGGCGGCAGAGAAGATGTATGCGGTGAAGGGCAGCGTGCGGTTGGAGGTGGTGCATTTCGACAAGATCACGACGCGTCTCAAGAAGCTTGCATACGGCCTCAACCAGAACCACCACGACCCCGCGCTCGTCGCGTAGAAGGCCTGCGTCGGCATCTACAGGGGCATCACCACCTCCAAGCTCGACAAAATCGTCGCCAAGGTCGTCGCCGCCATGAGTGCCTCCCACCCCGATTACGCCCCCGGTAACCCAATCCCCCTCTCCTCGACTTGTCCCCGGCTGTGTGGCAATCGTCAAGCGTCTTGTACACTCAACAGAGGTGGTGCGTCGTGAGATGGCGTGCTCTGTAGAACTGGATGAAAGTTGGGCGCCACCATCATGATGGTGCTTGACATTGTTGGCGGTGACCACTTATTCACCAGAGTGGATGGAGTCACGCATGCGGGGAGTGGACGAGACGCCCCCAAGCACAACTGAGGCAGGATACAAGTGGAGGATGTACTCACTACACGAATTTGTGGTGGTCATTGCGCGTGGCAGGAAGATCGATGGGGGCATGATGCATCCCTGTAGGATCCAACGTTGTCCGGGGGAGAGGAACCAGGAGGCCCAGGCACAAGTTTCCTCGGCTTGCATCTAAAATTGCCTTACCGGGCGCTCCCAATGGCTCCATTCTCAAAGGATGTCTGCTCCAACCTCATCAAAACAAAATTCACTTTAATGACACCAACAAGGAATTCTTTTATAGTAAAAGTATGAGAAAAACATGTAGACAATGTTAAAAAGTGAACTATAAACGCCAATTAGATGAAAAGAAGAAAATACAAATGAGAAGAAAAGTGAAAAGGAAAATAATAAATTGAAAAGTAAGAAAAGAAGAAACAAACAAACATAAAAATATGAATCATGGGTCGGGCCATAACCATAAGACGCTCTGTTTGGTTTAGTACCACCTCGCTAGCGAGAGGAGGCGGGGGTGAGAGAGCCGGTGTATATAACTGCCCCCAAGGCATCATTGCAACTTACATACCTGAGCGGGGTTTATGACAGATCAAGAAGGGGTGTGGCCTAGATCAACGACTCATGAATGTTGCAGACCTATTGACTAAGCCTCTTCCACGAGCAAAACATGATCAACACCAAGACTCCATGGGTGTTAGAATCATTACTATGTAATCTAGATTACTGACTCTAGTGCAAGTGGGGGACTGAAGGAAATATGCCCTAGAGGCAATAATAAAGTTGTTATTTATATTTCCTTATATCATGATAAATGTTTGTTATTCATGCTGCAATTGTATTAACCGAAAACTTAGTACATGTGTGAATACATAGACAAAACAAAGTGTCCCTAGTATGCCTCTACTTGACTAGTTCGTTAATCAAAGATGATTATGTTTTCTGACCATAGACATGTGTTGTCATTTGATGAACGAAATCAGATCATTAGAGAATGATGTGAAGGACAAGACCCATCCGTTAGCTTAGCATATTGATCGTTAAGTTTTATTGCTATTGCTTTCTTCATGACTTATACATGTTCCTCTGACTATGAGATTGTGCAACTCCCGAATACCGGAGGTGTGCTATAAAGATGCTCTACAGGTGTCTCCGAAGGTGTTTGTTGGGTTGGCATAGATCGATAATAGGATTTGTCACTCTGTATATCGGAGAGGTATCTCTGGGCCCTCTCGGTAATGCTCATCACTATAAGCCTTGCAAGCAATGTGACTAATGAGTTAGCTGCGAGATGAAGCATTATGGAATGAGTAAAGAGACTTGCTGGTAACGAGATTGAACTAGGTATGATGATACCGACGATCGAATCTCGGGCAAGTAACATACCGATGACAAAGGGAACAACGTATGTTGTTGTGCGGTTTGACCAATAAATATCTTCGTAGAATATGTAGGAACCAATATGAGCATCCAGGTTCTTATTGGTTATTGATCGGAGATGTGTCTCGATCATGTTTACATAGTTCTCGAACCCGTAGGGTCCGCATGCTTAACGTTCGATGACGATTATATTATGAGTTATGTGTTTTGGTGACCTAAGTTTGTTCGGAGTCCCGGATGAGAACATGGACATGACGAGGAGTCTCGAAATGGTCAAGAGGTAAACATTGATATATTGGAAGGTTATGTTCGGACACCAAAATAGTTTCAGAGAGGTTCGGACATTTTTCGGAGTACCGTGAGGTTACCGGAACCCCCCGGGAAAGTTAATGGGCCTACTTGGGCCTTAGTGGAGAGAGGAGGCAGCGGCCAGGAGGTGGCGCCCCCCCCCTCCCAGGCCCAATCCGAATTGCACAAGGGGTGGGGGCGCGGCCCCCCTTTTTCCTTCTCCCTCTCCAATTCTTTCCCCCTTTCCAACTCCGAAAAAGGAAGGGGGAATCCTACTAGGGTGAGGAGTCCTAGTAGGACTCCCCCCTGGCGCGCCCCCTCTAGGTCGGCCGCCCCCCTCCCCTCATTTATATACGTGGGCAGGGGGCACCCCAAAGGCACATCAATTGTTCTCTTAGCCGTGTGTGGTGCCCCCCTTCTAGAGTTTACTCCTCCGGTCATAGCGTCGTAGTGCTTAGGCGAAGCCCCACGCGGATCACATCACCAACACCGTCACCATACCGTCGTGCTGACGGGACTCTCCCTCGACCCTCTATTGGATCAAGAGTTCGAGGGACGTCATCGAGCTGAACGTGTGTTGAACACGGAGGTACCGTATGTTCGGTACTTAGATCGGTTGGACCGTGAAGATGTTCGACTATATCAACCGCATTAACCTAACGCTTACGCCATCGGTCTACCAGGGTACGTGGACACACTCTCCCCCTCTCGTTGCTATGCATCTCCTAGATAGATCTTGCGTGAGCGTAGGATTTTTTTTGAAATTGCATGCTACATTCCCCAACAGTAAGGACGCGTTTGGTTGCTCAGATTAGGCCTAGCCAGGCTCACAAGGGAAGAAAACAGGTTGTTTGGTTGCCTGGCCTGTATCAGAATCTTGGCCCTCACAAACCTTAAAGCAGTCCTCAGTGAGGCCCGCTAGGAATGGCCGAATCGGCCGTTTCCAGCAAGCCAAGCCCGATAAATGCATGGGAGGGGAACACGGCGCTGATCTCCCGCGCCCACGGAGAGAGCTCGTTCGTCTTTGAAAGAGCTGTGGGATGAGTTGGCGTCACCGCCGCCGATTCGGTCACCTTATATAGCCAACCTCCCCGCAGCAAAAAAACTCCCCCTCAGCATTTCCCTCTCTCGAGCTTTCCCTATGGCGGGATCCACATCAATGATGAGGTAAACTGCGCTACTGCTCTGGCCATCGCTTGATGGCGGTGACGATTCGACTCCTCCTCTTCTCCGACATGTTCAGCGCCTCATTCACGGCTGCTTTGATGATGTCTGTGAGTTCATTCACCCCCTTCTCTCTACTAGTTCTAGCTAGATCTGTGAGCATGTAGCAGTGTTAGATCTGTGACCATGTTGTAGCATTATACACCGCTAATCTATGTGAGTGTAACGCGAGTATGTGTGCTAGTTTGTTGAACTCCCTACTATGATTTGAGTTGTTGTGTTGAACTAGGTCATCTGTCTATGCATGTGGTAGTGCTTGTTTGATCTGTCCATATGTAGTGTTCGTTCATATTGTTAGTGTTTAATTTAGTGATAGTTCGTATTGTCCATGTGTAGTGTGTTGTGGTCTTCATGATGCTTACACTTGTAAGACATGAGGACGCAAGAGTTTAGTTAGGCCCTAGTCCTGTCCTAGAGCCTGTTCCTGGCGTCCTACGTCGAGGAGTCCCAGCCTCCCATCCGCCAGATGCCTCCTGGTTCAAATGTTTTTGAGGTGTCGGATACGGTTCCTCAATTTGTGGCTTCAACATTTGTGTTGGCTCAGCCCAATGTTGCAGCTCATGCTGCTGCTCGAAAGGCATCCACAAAGGATAATAAGGACGGCAGGGGCAATCCCATGAAGTGGCAGCCATTCCTATCGATGTTCGTGCTTAACAGGCTATGTGGGATCATAGTTAGTGGGGTCAGGACTGACAAGGGCTTCAAGGAGGTGCACTTGAACACTGTTGCAAAGTAGGTGTTCAACTTTTGTGGACATGAGGCCACCTCGACTCAGGTCTACAACCACCGCAAGAAGTGGAGAGCGAGGTGGATCATGGTGTACAAGATCAGAGACCTGAGCGAGGCTTCATGGGATCAGGACATTTGCTCGATCCTTTTGGAGGCAGAGCACTACCAAGGCCACACCGCGGTTAGCTCGCTCACCATGACATTCTAAGTCACCACGTGTTTAAGCCTATGTAGCATGTCATTCTAACTAACCACTATGATGTGTTTCTTTCTTAGACTCACCCCAAGCACGCATAGCTCACCAGTGGAAAAAAAAGCCTAGCTATGGCGTGCCAAAACCAGCCTTGCTGGCGTATACGCCCAACACCACCAATATGGCGCTAGTGAAAATATTTAGTGATGGGGTTGGCAGACATGCCAGTAGTATTTTAGTACTGATGGCGTGTCACCTGGCTAACGCCAGCAATATATCATGTTATATATGGCGTTTATTGTGAACCAACGCCAACAATTTGTATTTTCTAGTAGTAAAAAATATATACCCAGCTATTAGTATATGTGTAGCCATTTAAACTTCTAGTGGTAACTTCAAATCCACAAACATTAGTGATCAACTAGCTAGCTAGCTACAAGCAAAAGTGATCCGCTAGCTAACTACCTACATATATGCACACATTACATGTCTCGACGATGAAGAATGATCTTCATCTCAAGCAACTTGTTCATGTTGCTCTGTCCCTCCTTTCTATAATGGACTATGAGGGTCTTCAGTTCCGCCCTCTCGGCCTTCAGGAGCCGTATCTCCTTCTTCAATTTCTGTTGGTCTTGGTGTCCAGTTTGTCCTTCTGGTCGATGAGCTTCAATTTCTGTTGCAATTTAAGCATGAAAACTCTATTTCATTTCAGTTCTTCTCAGAAAATTGCCGTGCTTATGCAAACACAAATTGACATCTTTATCATTCTCGTGACAACTAAGGCCCAATTCTTTTGGCCGATTCTCGCATAATCTTGAGAATCGACCCTCCACCCAGCTTCTCTCGGAACCTTGAACTCATATTTTTTTACAATCCTAACTAGGATGCCATCAAAATGGGAGAATTGGCCAAAAGAACGGAGCCTAAAGATACCATCAAAATGTTCGTAATTGCCATCCCTCCCAGTGAACGTTCGTTTGCCGGAGAATTAACAGGTGGGAGTACCATTATCTCTACTCCTAATGGAGTAGTTGGTGAATAGTCTCCATGGTTTATTCTCGCTGGTTTTTTTTCTCTCCTCCCACCACCCCCTCCCATCCTGGTCCATCGGTTTATTTTTCTCTCCACACTTTTTTACAACCAGGACTTTCCTAACGTATAACAAATCACGGATCTAACTTCCTTAAATTATTCATATCAATCGATTCCTTTTATTGGTTCAATTTGTCTTAGGAAACAAATAACAAATTTTTAAGAAACAAATAATAGATTTGAATCTAACTTTCCTAACTTATCTAAATCAATCGATTTCTCTCATTAGTGAAATTTGGTTTAGGAAACAAATAACAGACACGCCACAAACTTTCCTCCCAATAAATAGTTTCTTAACATTTGCAAACTTTCCTAATCAGACACGTCACAAACGGGCAGGTAATGATATCATGTTACCAAACAATAAAACCTCATTTGCATAGAAATTAGTTCAAAATCCTAACTTTCCTAAATTTCTACCTTTCCTTGATAACATCCAATATTTCCTATGTTTTCCACCTATTGAAGGGAATCACCCCTCCATCAATATTAACATTTTTTTGGAATCTCCGAGTTATGATTTTTTGCGATTCTTCCCAATTGTGACCTCTCCTTCCGCTCCGGCTCCTTCTCGCATAATCACCTCCACCATAGCCAGCTGATGCCACCCTAGACCTCTTGCCTCTCCACACCTTCTCCGCCACCTCCTCCTCGTACTCCATTGACAATCCCTCCGCCACGTTTGTCCATGGTGGTATCGAGGACATGGCACAACAGCGTACCAGTGGTAGAGCAGCGCATAGCAGCAGAAAGAAGCACACAACAGGCGAGGCAAGCGACGATGGTGGAGGGCAGAGATGCGGCCGGCGTGGCTAAGGGGGTGGCCGGCAGAAGATGGCCGCGAACATGTCTACAGCTTGAAATGATTCACTTTCTAGATTTCTGGATTCAAATGTTGCATTGTAACAAATTTGCTTCCTTAAGGCGTGGGATGCTCCTGTGATGACTTGTTTCGCCTCATATATCGTTCCAATTCCTGAAAGCGCATCCATGAGATGTTGCACATTATGTGGAGCAGAAGGGACATCTGAGGAGCTCAATTCGATTTTACTCTCGCTAAATGCTAGAAGAACTTTTTTTTATTTCAGTGTTCTTCATTGAGTTGTTCGATTGCCAAACGATTTTCATGCTGCTTAGCATTGGTTGAATTTCATACCATAAGTGAATGTGTGTACAACTTTAAAGGATTCCTTCTAGTTTTCTGGTCTAAAATGGGGCAATGTATCAAATCTGCTTCCTTATGGTGTGGGATACTCCAGTGATAACTTACTTCACATCATATATCGTTCAATTCCTGAAAGCACATCTACCAATGCTGCACATTATGTCGAGAAGAAGGGACATCTGAGGAGTTTTGTTCGCTTCTTGGCTTGCTTCATGTTTGCACAACTCTTTCTATTTTTAGTGTTGTTGTTGTTGGAGGATTTGGTTTGATTTTAATGTTTCATGCTGTTTAACACTTGGTTGAATCTGATACCACACACAAACATGTGTGGAGCTTCACATATGAGCAATTTTTGTCGAGATTTCTGGTCTGTCCTTTCGTTTCTTTCTAGGTGTTGTTGCAACTTTGCGTGGAACATCCAAACATTTTAAGAGCAATATGATTTGCCAAACCAAATTATGAATTACAGAAACAATGGATATTTTGAGATTGTTAGTCTGACTGGTTTACAAACTCTTGGCATTGAATCACAGAACTGACACTGTATCTGCTGATGTGATGCTATTCATTTATTTGCTTTGTTGAGTGAAGTATTCACAAGCTTCTTCTGTACACCACTGGCGAAACCAACACTAGTTACAACTCTTTTATGGTCCATTGTACTTCACCGGCTCTGCAGTTCACTATAATCTCACAAGAAGGCCTTTTTTCTTCTCTGCATAGTTAATGACCCAGTTGCTCTTAAGCTCCTCTAAGCAAGTCAGGTGACTGAGACTGATTGGTTGCCTTGATGCTTGAATAACTGAGTAATATTCGAGGGATCAGTATTGAGCATGGTGAGATTGAGACTTTCAAGATTGTCCATCTGTCCTCGATTCCAGTTCTCCACATCCGTTTCAGCATATTTCTGTCTTCTATATTGAGACTCTCATATATCGTTCCAATTCGTGAAAGCGCACCCACGAGATGCTGAACATTATGTGGAGCAGAAGGGACATCTGAGGAGCTCAGTTCGATTTTACTCTCGCTAAATGCTGGAAGAACTTTTTTTATTCCATTGTTCTTCATTGAATTGTTCGATTGCCAAACGATTTTCATGCTAATTTGGCACCATAAGTGAACATGTGTATAACTTCAAAGGATTTCCTTTTAAGTTTCTGGTTTAAAATGCTGCCATGTATCAAATCTGCTTCCTTAAGGCGTGGGATACTCCAATGATGACTTACTTCACATCATATATCGTTCCAATTCCTGAAAGCACATCTACCGATGTTGCACATTATGTCGAGCAGAAGGGACATCTGAGGAGTTTCGTTCGCTTCTTGTCTTGCTTCATGTTTGGACAACCATTTCTATTTTTAGCGTTGTTGTTGTTGGAGGATTTGGTTTGATTTTAACCTTTTCATGCTGTTTAACACTTGGTTGAATCTGATACCACACACAAACATGTTTGGAGCTTCACATATGAGCAATTTTTCTGTCGAAATTTCTGGTTTGGCCTATCGTTTCTTTCTGGGTGTTGTTGCAACTTTGTGTGGAACATCCAAACATTTTAAGAGCAAGGCAAACATGTGTGGAACTTCACATATGAGCAATTTTTCTATCGAGATATCTCGTCTGGCCTTTCGTTTTCTTTCTGGGTGTTGTTGCAATGTGGAATATCCAAACGGGAAAATTTACGAGCAAGGCAAACATGGGTGGAGCTTCACATATGAGCAAACACATGTGTACAAACCAGTGTTCTAGTCGCATCCACTTTGTCTCTGTCAGCAAGCCGAGATGTCTCGTTCATTTGACGAGGGGAGCTGTATGGTGCTCAATCTATTGCCTAAGCCAGGATATATTGGCATCTGAAAGATCCAGTACATGGTGCATCTCTTATTGTAAAGTTATCCTTCAAAAAAGATTCAGTGCATGATTGAGTGCATGGAGTGATCTGGAGCTATGGACAGCTTCTCCCCTGAAGCTTAAAACCTGTAGTTTCTGTTCAGATTTTGTAGGGTGCTGGAATGTTTGGAACTTCGGTTTCGTACCTGTTTTTGCTTTCTCTCCGCGCTGCGATAGGCAGAGGTCGGTGAACAGAATTGGAAGTGGCTGTGATGTGCTCTCCTTTTTGATGAAACGGAACCGGGGTCCAACATTTTTTTCTGGGGAAAAAAATAGTCACATTTCGTTTTGCAGGTTATTTTGTTGGTTCATAATAAGCAAAACCATCCCTTGCCAAAAGAAAAAAAAAACCTAGCTTGCAGCTCGACGGACGGGTTGGTACAGAAGGGGACAGAACAAGGGGAAGAGATAAGATGTTTGTCCAGGACCAGGAATATCACGCAATTGGGTAACTCTACGAGGCTGGAGATGTAGATGTTCCTGCAACCCACCTTGTTATACATCTTGTCCATTTGTTGTCCATCCGGCGGCCCATAATCAACCGGTGCATCCGGTGCACCTATTGATGCGTTGCACATGATACACTCTTCTCGGCACTCCCTTGCCTTCTGTATGCCAAAGGATTTTCTTCTTCTGCTATGATGATAGTATATTATTGTGTTTCTTTATTAATTTTTATTGGACCATTTGGAATGAACCCCGTCACAAGAGTGCTCCTCCAACCGTCTCAACAACATCAAACTCGAACCGAAACTTTGGGTTGCCAGTGGTGCCAACAAACAAGGGAATATAATACCGGGATAGTGATGATCTTTTTGTAATAAGTGGCATATGTCCTCATGTGCATCGTGTAAACCAAAGTCTATTCCCTTAATCGGATGAGGCAAATCTTATGCCTTTGTTTTAAAAAAAAATAGTACTCCCTCTGTTCATTCAGTCTAAAAATATGTCTTATATTAATGAGCAGAGGTAGCATATTATTACTTCCCACAAAAAAATTTATTATTACTACATTTTTTCCGGCAATGTTCCTTTTTTAGGTTTTTTCCAGCGACATTCTGATCTCCTCGTTTGCAGCGTGTACCTATGTTGAGAAAAAAAAATCAAGCGAGCTTGCACCCAAACATAATTAGGCCTGCCGAACACAATTGCCCCCACACAGGGAATCAGGCCCCAAGCAGAATCACGGGCCTGTGGAACACAAGTACCCTCACGGGTAATCAGGCCTGCGAGCTTCCACCCAACAACTGGCTAATGAAGCACAGACCCCTTAAAAAAAGGCTAATGAATCACAGCGCTATGGTTTGGTTTAGTACCACCTCGCCAGCCGAACAAGGGAGGTTGTGAGAGCAGGAGTATATAATTAGCACCAGGGCAACGTTACAACATACTTACCTGGACGGGGTCGACGGCCGATCAAGAAGGGTCGTGGCCTAGATCAATGGCTCACATTGCACCTTGGTGAGCGCGTTGGCCTACCATCTCCCCAAGTGGGAGAGTGGACGTCGTAATTTGTGGTAGAGGGGGTACGCGTTCGCGCGGCCCCTACCAATCTATAAAATTAAAAATTTGGCTTTTATTGACTTGCGTTGCGTTGCATATACAAAACTAAAAATTTTGCATCTTGCTGCTCAGTGTTACATATAACAATAAATTTTCAAGTGCAAACATCCTCTGAATTGTGATGACATCTTCAAAGTGATGGCATATTTATTCAAAATAATGCTGGAGACTTGTTTTTCTCAGGCCCTGCCCTTCGCTTCTGCACATTTTTTAGTACTGTACCAAATTTAGTGCGTACAGTTTGACTGCTAGTTTGAACTAACTAGATAAAGGAATACTAACGAATGCACCAATTGTGCACATAGTTCGACCTTGTCGCTGTAAGAGATACATCGTGGGAATTGAATTTCATACGCTCACTCACATGTGCAGAGTGTTTACCTCCAAGAACAAGGCATTGGAATTTTCAACACTCGTCATGCAATTATAGCCTGAATAATTCAGAAGCTGAAAGGAAACACCGCGGCCACCTCCGTTCCGGGTGAGACTGGATGTTTGTTGGCATCAAATATTTCTACAGCTTGCATGGTTGAGCAAGAAATTGGTTATTCCTAAATTTGCGATTACAGATCGATACAATTGATTCACATATACCGAAACTTGAGGCTCAAATTCAACGCTTGAGAATAAGTTTGCATCTGCATCCAAACTGAATTGTTGTGTAACCATTCAGTCTATCATGGAGACATAACTTTAGGTTAGTATACCATTTTTTTACACCAACGAGTTCCCTGCATATATTTGAGAATGGCTAATATGACATGGTCATCTCTGTTTCACAGGCTAAGCTAAATCCAGATTAGGGGCACCTGTTTCCAGGAAGAGAATACTATAACAAATACGAGTAAGCCCTGGCCAAGGACAACAAATAGATCGGAGAGCATACATAGCTACTTAATTATGCACAAAGAAACTTCAGAAGATTCTATATAATTCAATCAAAGAATCTGATCATAAAGTGACAATTTATCATATCCCAACAAACACACAACAATTACATAATATTGATCCAGATCATGTGAGGTGCTACTTCTTAAGCTTGCGTTGGTTTTTCTCTTGAAGAGGAAAGAGTGATGCGGCAAAGTAAAGATAAGTATTTTCCACAGTTAGAGAACCAAGGTATCAATCCAGTAGAAGGTACAGGCAAGTCTCCAATCTATGCACACACACAAACAATCAAACAGTTGCACCCAACGCGATAAAGGGGTTGTGAAACCCTTCATGATCAATTGCAAGGATGAGATCTGGTAGAGATAGATATAAACGATTTCTAAAACGTAAAACGAAATAAAAACAAATAAGTTGTAGCAATGTATTTTTGGGTTTTTTGGTTTATATATCTGAAAAATATATGATGGAAAATAGACCCGGGGGCCATAGGTTTCACTAGAGGCTTCTCTCTTGAAAGAAAATTACACAGTGGATGAACAAAATAATGTCGAGCAATTGATACAAAAGCGCAAAGTTATGACGATATCCAAGGCAATAATTATGAATATAGGCATCACGTCCGTGTTAAGTAGATCGATTCCTGCCTGCATCTACTACTATTACTCCACACATCAACCGCTATCTAACATGCATCTAGAGTATAAAGTTCATAAGAACAGAGTAACACCTTAAGTAAGATGACATGATGTAGAGGGATAAACTCAAGCAATATGATGAAAACCCCATCTTTTTATTCTTGATGGCAACAATACAATACATGCCTCGCTACCCCTACTATCTCACTGTGTGAGGACACCGCAAGATTGAACCCAAAACTAAGCACCTCTTCCATTGCAAGAAATACCAATTTAGTTGGTCAAACCAAACAGATAATTCGAAGAAAAATACAAAGATATAAAATCATGCATATAAGAATTCAGAGGAGATTCAAATAATATTCATAAATAATCTGATCATAAATCTACAATTCATCGGATCTCGACAAACACACCGCAAAAAAGTATTACATCGGATAGAACTCCAAGAACATCGAGGAGAACATTGTGTTGAAAATCAAAGAGAGAGAAAAATCCATCTCGCTACTAGTTATGGACCCGTAGGTCTATGGTAAACTACTCACGCATCATCAGAGGGGCGATAGTGTTGATGTAGATGCCCTCCGTGATCGAATCCCCCTCCGGCAGATTGCCGGAAAAGGCTCCAAGATGGGATCTCACAGGAATAGAGACTTGCGACTGCGGAAAAGTATTTTGGTGGACGCTTATGTTGGTTCGGGAATATTTGGGAATTTATAGGCCAAAGATTAGGGTTAGAGGACCTCCAGGGGGCGCGCCCCTACGGCTTGTCGTTGTTGGGGAACGTAGCAGAAATTCAAAATTTTCCTACGAGTCACCAAGATCTATCTATGGAGAGACTAGCAACGAGGGGAAGGAGAGTGCATCTACATACCCTTGTAGATCGCTAAGCGGAAGCATTCAAGAGAACGGGGTTGAAGGAGTCATACTCGTCGTGATTCAAATCACCGGAGATCCTAGTGCCGAACGGATGGCACCTCCGCGTTCAACACACATACAGCCCGGTGACGTCTCCCATGCCTTGATCTAGCAAGGAGAGAGGAAGAGGTTGAGGAAGACTCCATCCAGCAGCAGCACAACGGCGTGGTGGTGGTGGAGGAGCGTGGCAATCCTGCAGGGCTTCGCCAAGCACCGCGGGAAAGGAGAAGGGAGAGAGGTAGGGCTGCGCCAGGGAAAGGTCAAAACTCCTCTATTGGCAGCCCCCAAACCCTCAAGTATATATAGGGGGAGAGGGAGGGCTGCGCCCCCACCTAGGGTTCCAGCCCTAGGGGCGGCGGCCAACCCAAACCCATCTAGGGTGCGGCCAAGGGGGGGAAGAGGGGAAACTTGCCCCCCAAGTTAGGTGGGTGCGCCCCCTCCCCCAAACCCTAGGCGCCTTGGGCCCTTGTGGGGGGGGCACACCAGCCCACCTGGGGCTGGTCCCCTCCCACACTAGGCCCATGCAGCCCTCCGGGGATGGTGGCCCCACTTGGTGGACCCCCGGGACCCTCCCGGTGGTCCCGGTACGTTACCGATAAAACCCGAAACTTTTCCGGTGACCAAAACAGGACTTCCCATATATAAATCTTTACCCCCAGACCATTCCGGAACTCCTTGTGACGTCCGGGATCTCATCCGGGACTCTGAACAACATTCGGTAACCACATACTAACTTCCTTTATAACCCTAGCGTCATCGAACCTTAAGTGTGTAGACCCTACGGGTTCGGGAACCATGCACACATGACCGAGACGTTCTCCGGTCAATAACCAATAGCGGGATCTAGATACCCATTTTGGCTCCCACATGTTCCACGATGATCTCATTGGATGAACCACGATGTCAAGGACTCAATCGATCCCGTATACAATTCCCTTTGTCTAGCGGTATAGTACTTGCCCGAGATTCGATCATAGGTATACTGATACCTTGTTCAATCTCGTTACCGGCAAGTCTCTTTACTCGTCCCGTAACACATCATCCCGTGATCAACCCCTTGGTCACATTGTGCACATTATGATGATGTCCTACCGAGTGGGCCTAGAGATACCTCTTCGTTTACACGGAGTGACAAATCCCAGTCTCGATTCGTGCTAACCCGACAGACACTTTCAGAGATACCTGTAGTGCACCTTTATAGCCACCCAGTTACGTTGTGACGTTTGTTACACCCAAAGCATTCCTACGGTATCCTGGAGTTGCACAATCTCATGGTCTAAGGAAATGATACTTGACATTAGAAAAGCTTTAGCATATGAACTACGATCTTTGTGCTAGGCTTAGGATTGGGTCTTGTCCATCACATCATTCTCCTAATGATGTGATCCCGTTATCAACGACATCCAATGTCCATGGTCAGGAAACCGTAAGCATCTATTGATCAACGAGCTAGTTAATTAGAGGCTTACTAGGGACATGGTGTTGTCTATGTATCCACACATGTATCTGAGTTTCCTATCAATACAATTATAGCATGGATAATAAACGATTATCATGAACAAGGAAATATAATAATAGCTAATTTATTATTGCCTCTAGGGCATATTTCCAACAGTCTCCCACTTGCACTAGAGTCAATAATCTAGTTCACATCGCCATGTGATTAACACTCGCATGTCACATTGCCATGTGACCAACATCCAAAGAGTTTACTAGTGTCATTAAACTAGTTCACATCATCATGTGATTAAAACTCAATGAGTTCTGGGGTTTGATCATGTTTTGCTTGTAAGAGAGGTTTTAGTCAACGGGTCTGCAACATTCAGATCCGTATGTACTTCGCAAATCTCTAGGTCATATTGTAAATGTTGCTTCCACGCTCCACTTGGAGCTATTCCAAATGGTTGCTCCACTATACGTATCCGGTTTGCTACTCAGAGTCATTCGGATAGGTGTTAAAGCTGGCATCGACGTAACCCTTTACGCCGAACTCTTTATCACCTCCATAATCGAGAAACATGTCCTTATTTACTCCAAGGACAATTTTGACCGCTGTCCAATGATCCATTCCCGGATCATTCTTGTACCCCTTGACTGGCTCATGGCAAGGCACACTTCCGGTGGGGTACACAGCATAGCATACTATAGAGCCTACGTCTGAAGCATAGGGGACGACCTTCGTCCTTTCTCTCTCTTCTGCCGGGGTCGAGCTTTAACTCTTAACTTCATACCTTACAACTCAGGCAAGAACTCCTTCTTTGACTAATCCATCTTGAACACCTTCAAGATCATGTCAAGGTATGTGCTCATTTGAAAGTACCATTAAGCGTTTTTGATCTATCCTCATAGATCTTGATGCTCAATGTTCAAGTAGCTTAATCCAGGTTTTCTATTGAAAAACACTTTTCAAATAACCCTATATGCTTTCCAGAAATTCTACATCATTTCTGATCAACAATATGTCAACAACATATACTCATCAGAAATTCTATAGTGCTCCCACTCACTTCTTTGGAAGTACAAGTTTCTCATAAACTTTGTATAAACCCAAAATCTTTGATCATCTCATCAAAGCGTACATTCCAACTCCAAGATGCTTACTCCAGTCCTTAGAAGGATCGCTGGAGCCAGCATACCTTTTAGCATCCTTAGGATCGACAAAAACTTTCTGATTATATCACATACAACCTTTCCTTACGAAAACTGGTAAGGAAACTCATTTTTTGACATCCATCTGCCAGTTTTCATAAATGCAGCTAATGATAGCATGATTCCGACGGACTTTAAGCATCGCTACGGATGAGAAAATCTCATCGTAGTCAACTCCTTGAACTTGTGAAAAACTCTTCGCCACAAGTCGAGCCTCATAGATGGTAACATTACCATCCACGTCCGTCTTCTTCTTAAAGATCCATTTATCTCAATGGCTTGCCTGATCATCGGGCAAGTCCACCAAAGTCCATGCTTTGTTCTGATACATGGATCCTATCTCGGATTTCCTGGCTTCTAACCATTTGTTGGAATTCGGGCCCACCATCGCTTCTCCATAGCTGGTAGGTTCATTGTTGTCTAGCAACATGACCTTCAAGACAGGATTACTGTACCACTCTGAAGCAGTACGCATCCTTGTCACCCTACGAGGTACGGTAGTGCCTTGATCCGAAGTTTCATGATCACTATCATAAGCTTCTACTTCAATTGGTGTAGGTACCACAAGAACAACTTCCAGTGCCCTTCTACACACTAGTTGTAGTGATGGTTCAGTAACCATATCAAGTCTCCACCATCCTCCCACTCAACTTTTCAAGACAAACTTTTCCTCGAGAAAGGACCCGGTTCAAGAAACAATCCCTATTGCTTTCAGATCTGAATTAGGAGGTATACCCAACCATTTTGGGTATCCTATGAAGATGCATTTATCCGTTTTGGGTTCAAGCTTATCACGATGAAACTTTTTCACATAAGCGTCGCAGCCCCAAACTTTCAAGAAACGACAGCTTAGGTTTCTCTAAACCATAGTTCTCACGGTGTCATCTCAACGGAATTACGTGGTGCCCTATTAAAGTGAGTGCGGTTGTCTCTAATGCCTAACCCATGAACGATAGTGGTAATTCGATAAGAGACATCATGGTATGGTGTTCCAGGCGGTATTAATTGTGAAACAATTTCCACAATGTCTTAATTGCGTGCCAAAGCTCGTAACTCAGATACTCATCTCTATGATCATATCATAGACATTTTACCATCTTGTCACAATGATCTTCAACTTCACTCTGAAATTACTTGAACCATTCAATAATTCAGACTTGTGTTTCATCAAGTAAATATACTCAATATCTACTCGAATCATCTGTGAAGTAAGAACATAACGATATTCACTACATGCCTCAGCACTCATTGGACTGCACACATCAAAATGTGTTACTTCCAACAAGTTGCTATCTTGTTCCATCTTACTGAAAACGAGGCTTTTCAGTCATCTTGCCCATGTGGTATGATTTGCATATCTCAAGTGATTCAAAATCAAGTGAGTCCAAACGATCCATCTGCATGGAGTTTCTTCATGCGTATACACCAATAGACATGGTTCGCATGTCTCAAACTTTTCAAAAACGAGTGAGTCCAAAGATCCATCAACATGGAGCTTCTTCATGCGTTTTATACCAATATGACTTACATGGAAGTGCCACAAGTAAGTGGTACTATCATTACTATCTTATATCTTTTGGCATGAAAATGTGTATCACTACGATCGAGATTCCTTTAGGTGCAAGACCATTGAAGGTATTATTCAAATAAATAGAGTAACCATTATTCTCCTTAAATGAATAACCGTATTGCGATAGACATAATCCAATCATGTCTATGCTCAACGCAAACACCAAATGACAATTATTCAGGTTTAATACTAATCTTGATGGTAGAGGGAGCGTGCGATGTTTGATCATATCAAACTTGGAAACACTTCCAACACATATCGTCAGCTCACCTTTAGCTAGTCTCCGTTTATTCCGTAGCTCTTTTATTTCAAGTTACTAACACTTAGCAACCGAACCGGTATCTTAATACCCTGGTGCTACTAGGAGTACTAGTAAAGTACACATTAACATAATGTATATCCAATATACTTCTATCGACCTTGCCAGCCTTCTCATCTACCAAGTATCTAGGGTAATTCTGCTCCAGTGGTTGTTCCCCTTATTACAGAAGCACTTAGTCTCGGGTTTGGGTTCAACCTTGGGTTTCTTCACTAGAGCAGCAACTGATTTGCCGTTTCATGAAGTATCCCTTCTTGCCCTTGCCCTTCTTGAAACTAGTGGTTTTCACCAACCATCAACAATTGATGCTCCTTCTTGATTTCTACTTTCACGGTGTCAAACATCGCGAATACCTCAAGGATCATCATATCTATCCCTGATATGTTATAGTTCATCACGAAGCTCTAGCAGCTTGGTGGCAATGACTTTGGAGAAACATCACTATCTCATCTGGAAGATCAACTCCCACTCGATTCAAGTGATTGTTGCACTCAGACAATCTGAGCACAAGCTCAACGATTGAGCCATTTCTCCCTTAGTATGCAGGCTAAGAAAATCGTCGGAGGTCTTATACCTCTTGACGTGGGCACGAGCTTGAAATCCCAATTTCAGCCCTCGAAACATCTCATATGTTCCGTGACGTTTCGAAAAACGTCTTTGGTGCCTCAACTCTAAACCGTTTAACTGAACTATCACGTAGTTATCAAAATGTGTATGTCCGATGTTCGCAACATCCACAGACGACATTTGGGGTTCAGCACACTAAGCAGTGCATTAAGGACATAAGCTTTCTATTGTCCGCATAATCGCTACTGTCAACTTTCAACTATATTTTCTCTAGGAACATATCTAAACAGTGGAACTAAAGCGCGAGCTTACGACATAATTTGCAAAGATCTTTTGACTATGTTCAGGATAATTAAGTTCATCTTATTAACTCCCACTCAGATAGACATCCCTCTAGTCATCTAAGTGATTACATGATCCGAGTCAACTAGGCCGTGTCCGATCATCACGTGAGACGGACTAGTCATCATCGGTGAACATCTTCATGTTGATCGTATCTACTATACGACTCATGCTCGACCTTTCGGTCTCTTGTGTTCCGAGGCCATGTCTGTACATGCTAGGCTCGTCAAGTCAACCTAAGTGTTTCGCGTGTGTAAATCTGGCTTACACTCGTTGTATGTGAACGTAAGAATCTATCACACCCGATCATCACGTGGTGCTTCGAAACGACGAACTTTTGCAATGGTGCACAGTTAGGGGGAACACTTTCTTGAAATTTTAATGAGGGATCATCTCATTTACTACCGTCGTTCTAAGCAAATAAGATGCATAGACATGATAAACATCACATGCAATCAAATAGTGACATGATATGGCCAATATCATTTTGCTCCTTTTGATCTCCATCTTCGGGGCTCCATGATCATCATCGTCACCAGCATGACACCATGATCTCCATCATCATGATCTCCATCATTGTGTCTTCATGAAGTTGTCTCGCCAACTATTACTTCTACTACTATGGCTACCGGTTAGCAATAAAGTAAAGTAACTACATGGCGTTGTTTAATGACACGCAGGTCATACAATAAATTAAGACAACTCCTATGGCTCCTGCAAGTTGTCATACTCATCGACATGCAAGTCGTGATTCCTATTACAAGAACATGATCAATCTCATACATCACATGTCATTCATCACATTCTTCTTGGCCATATCACATCACATAGCATACCCTGCAAAAACAAGTTAGACGTCCTCTAATTGTTGTTTGCATGTTTTACGTGGCTGCTATGGGTTTCTAGCAAGAACGTTTCTTACCTACGCAAAACCACAACGTGATATGCCAATTGCTATTTACCCTTCATAAGGACCCTTTTCATCGAATCCGTTCCGACTAAAGTGGGAGAGACTGGCACCCGCTAGCCACCTTATGCACCAAGTGCATGTCAGTCGGTGGAACCTGTCTCACGTAAGAGTACGTGTAAGGTCGGTCCGGGCCGCTTCATCCCACAATACCGTCGAAACAATATTGGACTAGTAACGGTAAGCATGGTGAACAAAATCAACGCCCACAACTACTTTGTGTTCTACTCGTGCAAAGAATCTACGCAATAGACCTGGCTCATGATGCCACTGTTGGGGAACGTAGCAGAAATTCAAAATTTTCCTACGAGTCACCAAGATCTATCTATGGAGAGACTAGCAACGAGGGGAAGGAGAGTGCATCTACATACCCTTGTAGATCGCTAAGTGGAAGCATTCAAGAGAACGGGGTTGAAGGAGTCGTACTCGTCGTGATTCAAATCACCGGAGATCCTAGTGCCGAATGGACGGCACCTCCGCGTTCAACACATGTACAGCCTGGTGCCGTCTCCCATGCCTTGATCCAGCAAGGAGAGAGGGAGAGGTTGAGGAAGACTCCATCCAGCAGCAGCACAACGGCGTGGTGGTGGTGGAGGAGCGTGGCAATCCTGCAGGGCTTCGCCAAGCACCGCGGGAGAGGAGAAGGGAGAGAGGTAGGGCTGCGCTAGGGAGAGGTTAAAACTCCTCTATTGGCAACCCAAAACCCTCAAGTATATATAGGGGGAGAGGGAGGGCTGCGCCCCCACCTAGGGTTCCACCCCTAGGGGCGGCGGCCAGCCCAAACCCATCTAGGGTGCGGCCAAGGGGGGAAGAGGGGAAACTTGCCCCCCAAGTTAGGTGGGTGCGCCCCCTCTCCCAAACCCTAGGCGCCTTGGGCCCTTGTGGGGTGGGGGGGGCGCACCAGCCTACCTGGGGCTGGTCCCCTCCCACACTTGGCCCATGCAGCCCTCCGGGGATGGTGGCCCCACTTGGTGGACCCCCGGGACCCTCCCGATGGTCCCGGTACGTTACCGATAAAACCCGAAACTTTTCTGGTGACCAAAACAGGACTTCCCATATATAAATATTTACCTCCGGACCGTTACGGAACTCCTTGTGACGTCCGGGATCTCATCCGGGACTCCGAACAACATTCGGTAACCACATACTAACTTCCTTTATAACCCTAGTGTCATCGAACCTTAAGTGTGTAGACCCTACGGGTTCGGGAACCATGCAGACATGACCGAGACGTTCTCCGGTCAATAACCAACAGCGGGATCTGGATACCCATGTTGGCTCCCACATGTTCCACGATGATCTCATCGGATGAACCACGATGTCAAGGACTCAATTGATCTCGTATACTATTCCCTTTGTCTAGCGGTATAGTACTTGCCCGAGATTCGATCGTCGGTATACCGATACCTTGTTCAATATCATTACCGGCAAGTCTCTTTACTCATTTCATAACACATCATCCCGTGATCAACCCCTTGGTCACATTGTGCACATTATGATGATGTCCTACCGAGTGGGCCCAGAGATACCTCTCCGTTTACACGGAGTGACAAATCCCAGTCTCGATTCGTGTCAACCCAACAGACACTTTCGGAGATACCTGTAGTGCACCTTCATAGCCACCCAGTTATGTTGTGACGTTTGGTACACCCAAAGCATTCCTACGGTATCCGGGAGTTGCACAATCTCATGGTCTAAGGAAATGATACTTGACATTAGAAAAGCTTTAGCATATGAACTACGATCTTTGTGCTAGGCTTAGGATTGGGTCTTGTCCATCACATCATTCTCCTAATGATGTGATCCCGTTATAAACGACATCCAATGTCCATGGTCAGGAAACCGTAACCATCTATTGATCAATGAGCTAGTCAATTAGAGGCTTACTAGGGACATGGTGTTGTCTATGTATCCACACATGTATCTGAGTTTCCTATCAATACAATTATAGCATGGATAATAAACTATTATCATGAACAAGGAAATATAATAATAGCTAATTTATTATTGCCTCTAGGCATATTTCCAACAGTCGTGTCCTCGTAGGTCTTCTGACCTCCTCTCCAAGTCTCGTAGGTGTCTTTTGGTCCAAAAAAAATCATCACGAATGTTTTATTCCGTTTGGACTCTGTTTCATATTCCTTTTCTGTAAAACTCAAAACTAAATAAAAAATAGAAACTGGCACTTGCTCTAGGTTAATAGGTTAGTCCCAAAAATAATATAAAATAGCATATTGATGCATATAAAACATCCAAAATAGATATGTTGGAGACGTTTTATGAGGCAACTCACGGGAATTTTGTACTAACTAGCACATATGCCGGTGCGTTGCGACGGAGAGATTTTTTTGGCGAGAAGCAACGATAAAGATAATTGATGTGTCATCCAAAAAAGGTCTTCACACTGATAGGCGACAGAGCAAGGAGTTATGGTCTTCTCGTTGGATATGTTTGACACGGAAAATCTTAATTGTGCTGGGGTTGGTCGGCGTGGTGGCGAGCACCCAACTCATGCCTTTTTGCCTCCGGGTCTGTCTCCATTTTCGGGTTGTGCCTGCCAGCTCATTTGGTGGCTACGCGGCGAACTTGGGACACGGTTGCTTCGACCACTCTATCCTACGACACGTAGCCAGGTCGATTATTAATTGTAGTGCATAAATCTCGTTTTATTAGCATAATTAGGCATGAATGTCCTTACTTTTTAGGGTTTATTCTCTTTGATTATTTTAGTGCTCAAGTGCCGATAATTTTGCTCTAATTAAAACCAAACAACATATTCTCTTTTATTGGCATATGCCAACAGTTTCTTTCATTTACACTCAACCAGCATAGAACGACCATGCACTGCTAACCTATGGCCAGCGCGAGTATTTAAGAAAATAATATAGAGTCAGATTAGGAATATATATTAAAAAAATTGAACATTCAAAAAAATATGAATTGGTGAATATTCTTGGAAATGTGAACAATTTTTTAAATCCCGAACAATCAAAAAATCCGAACAGTTATTTTTTGAAAATTCCAATATTTTTGGAAAAACACGAACAAAATTAGAAACATTAATATGTTTTGAGATTCACAAATAATATTTTTAAAACATGAAAATTGTACAAAAACACAAATATTTTTGAATTTTTGATTTTTTAAGGGGAACATTCAAAAAATATTTAGAAAATGTTTTCTTAGACGAAAGTATTCTTTTGGTTTGTGAATATTTCACTAAAACATGAATATTTTAACATATGGAACATTTATAAAATGTAACTTTTATTAAAAAAATCTTGAAGACTTTTTGAAAAACACAAACATTTTCAAAAAAACGAGAAAATTTCGAAACAAGATTTTTTAAAATTTTCGAATATTTTTCAAATCAGGAACACCACTTTTCAAACAATTGACAGAAAAAAATAAAGATAGAAAAAAGGAAAAGGAAATACAAAAAAAGAAGGAGAAAGGAAGAGAAAAAATAAAAATAGAACATCGAAAAAGGGGAAACGGACCGGCCCAATCTTAGGAGCCCTGTGGTTAGTTTCAACAATTTATCGCTTGATGCAAGAAATAAGCTCTTCCCAACTGCGTGGGCAATAATAAATGGGCTGGCTTTGTTGGGCCGGAGCACGCGTGGCCCATTGACGGAATTCTGGACAAACATTTGTTCTTTTCTAGCGGATTGACGCACAAAAGTTTAGTACCACCCCGGATACAAAAAAATCTTCTTGACGGTGAACGGATGAAAAAATTGAAGAAATGCACCTTGCTTTTTTAGTAAAAAAGGTATAGAATCACAAGAGAGAGAGAGAGAGGATGTCATCTAGCTACTGCTATGGACCCTAAGGTCCTGTGGAAACTACTCACACATGGTCATGGTGGCTACTCACACAATGACTCAATTCTCGAAAACTATCTGCTCCAACCCTCTTAAAAAGTTCACTTTAATGAGACCAAAAAGGGATTTTATAGTACGAGGAAAGCATGTAGACAATATTAAAAAGTGAAACATAAACGTCAATTAGATGAAGAAGGAAATACAAATCAGAAGAAAAGTGAAAAGGAAAAATAATAAATAGAATGAAAAAAACATAAAGGAAATCGGCCTCGATCTGGTCTGGTTTAGTCCCACCTCGCTAGCGAGAGAGGCGGAGGTGGGAGAGCTGGTGTATATAACTAGCCCATGGAGCACCGGTGCAACTTAAATACCTAGACAGGGTTTACGACTGATCAAGAAGGGTCGTGGCCTAGATCAACGGCTCACATTGCACTTGGCGAGCATGTTGGTCTATCATCTGCCCAATTGGGAGAATGGACGTCAAAATTTATGGTAGAGGGGGTATGCGCTCGCGCGACCCCTGCCAATCCATCAAAATTAAACTTTAGAATTTCATCATTGCAGCTATGCACGTTTTGCAAGTTGCTTCTACTTGGTCAAGCAAGTATACATGGTATTTTTTTTGCTATTAATAGTTTTGCAATGCCAAGAATTTCCAAAACATACAACTCTATGTGAGTGTGGCCACATGAATTTTGTAGCCAGCCAATTAGTAGCCAATATTTCGGCCAATATCTACAAGCTCTAAAGGAAATTTTGGTAACATATGAGGCGGCCTCGGGCCAAAAGGTAAATTTGCAGAAGTCGTCCATATTTTTTGGCAAGGGATGCCCGGACACCACAAAAGAAGAGCTCAAATCGGTTTTGGGTGTGTCCTCAGAGGCTCTAAGTGAGAGGTACCTCGGTCTCCCAACACTGGTTGGAAGATCCAAGGAGGGCACTTTTCAGTATGTCACAGAGAGCTCAAAAGGAAAATGTAGTGGCTGGAAGGGTTTAGGTCTTTTCCAAGAAGGCAAGGGAGGTTCTTATCAAGTCTGGACTCCAATCCGTGCCTACTTTCACCATGAGTTGTTTCCACCTCACAAAGAAAACGTGCCGGAATCTGAATTCTATCTCTTCAAAATTCTGGTGGGGGGCAAAGGATGGTGAGCGCAAGGTACACTGGATCTCCTGGCAAAAGATGTGCATGTCCAAAAGAGATGGGGGTATGGGCTTTCGTGATCCGGTTGCTTTTAACCAAGCACTGCTCGCGAAACAGGCTTGGCGCCTATTGCAATATCCGGAGTCCTTGGTGGCAAGGGTGCTCAAAGCGTGTTATTTACAGGAGGAGTCTATCATGAGTGCTACATGCCCTTCCTCCGCCTCATATACATACCGGAGTATTCTGCATGGCCGGGACCTCCTTAGAGAAGGGCTCGTTTGGAGGATTGGCGATGGATCTCGTGTCAACATTCATCACAGTAATTGGATCCCGAGGAATGGCTCCATGAAGCCACTTGGACAGGTTTATATGCAAGGGGTGACAAGGGTGGCCGATCTTCTTGAGGCTGATGGCAAAACTTGGAACCGGCAGCAAGGGGTGACAACACGCGAAGCAGGTGATGGTGCAAGCGTTGTATGATCTGTGGTTAGCAAGGAATGAGACCCGTGATGGCAAAAGAATAAAGGAGCCACATGAAATATTGGGCTTGGTGGTGATGCACACCACAGAATGGAGGTTGGCAAACCCCAGGAATACGTCCGTGCGAACCGGTCAGCTATCACAGCCATGGGAGCCGCCGGCCGAGGGATGGACCAAGGTCAACGCAGATGGAGCAGTAGGTAAAGGGGCAGGCAATGCCGGGGGAGGAGTGGTGCTCAGGGACCACATGGGAGCGTTCAGAGCAGGGGCATGTCACCTCTTCTCTGGCGTATCTGATCCAGAGGTAGCTGAACTCCTTGCTTGCAGGCGCGCTCTTGAGGTGGCGAGAGATTCGAACGTGCTGCGAGTCCATGTGGAGCTAGACGCTAAGGGGGTTGTGCACATGCTACAAGCTCAAGGAAAGGAACTTTCGGTGGCAGGACCTTTGGTGGAGGAGATCAAAATGATGCTGAGATCTTTTGAGGAGTTTAAGGTTTCGTGGATTCGTCGGTCAGCTAATATTGCCGCACATAAGTTTGCTAGAGTAGCAGTGGATGATGAACTTTGTAAGGTTTGGTTGGGGGCTCCCCCAGACTTCGTTCTTTCTATTTTGTCGGATGAAATTCCGAACTTCGTAAGTTAAATAAAGCGGCAATGATTTGACCCTAAAAAAAGGTATTACAAATCTGATTTGATTCACCATATTCCTTGCGAAGAAATCTTCAAAACAAGGCAAGGCCCTAGACTGTGATAAATAGGTAGTTAGCTTAATCATGGGCTTGCGATGTGACCAGTAACTTACGGGAAGCAATACCATTCTTCAGCTAGGCAATGTTCGCTACTCCCTCTCTCTCTCTCTCTTTACAAGGCGTGCCCGTACCCCTAGGTCGTCAATTTGACCAACTTAATACAAGTCATATATTACAAAAAATATACCAATATAAACTTCATATGTTCTATTTTCAAAAGATATAATTTTGTGTTATATAAACTTCAGACGTTCGCTAAAAAGGCAACGAGACTATGAAGAGTATAATTTGTTCCACAAGAAAAAAGAGATTTTTATTCCGATTCTTGCGAAGATCGAACAATCCATAGTCAAATTATTTGGCAATTAGCAAATAAAGTTCATGCTTTTCAAATAGGTGGGCCATTGATGGAGTTGAATGACGAAGGACATGACACGCTCATGTGCTCTCACTGTGACTGAAATATGGCGTCCCGCATCACACGGGCTTCCACCACCACCAACCACCCCGACATAAAACCACACATGAAAATACTCCACTAATCCAGCGCTCCTCCTCCAAAGCACTTCTCCACCATTCCTCCCACTCTCAAAAGAACCCCCTTTCTCATTTCTTTTCAAAATCATCACACAACATGCGCGTCGGCCCCTTGGAGCCGTTCCAAATCCCTCACCGCCCTCTCCCTCCTCCTTGTTCCCCAATTCTCGGATCCTGAGCCCCTCCTGCTGCTCGCTATGACACGTGCCCACCCAATGTTTGACCGAAATCCGGCCAGGCGGCAGAGAAGATGTATGCGGTGAAGGGCAGCGTGCGGTTGGAGGTGGTGCATTTCGACAAGATCACGACGCGTCTCAAGAAGCTTGCATACGGCCTCAACCAGAACCACCACGACCCCGCGCTCGTCGCGTAGAAGGCCTGCGTCGGCATCTACAGGGGCATCACCACCTCCAAGCTCGACAAAATCGTCGCCAAGGTCGTCGCCGCCATGAGTGCCTCCCACCCCGATTACGCCCCCGGTAACCCAATCCCCCTCTCCTCGACTTGTCCCCGGCTGTGTGGCAATCGTCAAGCGTCTTGTACACTCAACAGAGGTGGTGCGTCGTGAGATGGCGTGCTCTGTAGAACTGGATGAAAGTTGGGCGCCACCATCATGATGGTGCTTGACATTGTTGCGGTGACCACTTATTCACCAGAGTGGATGGAGTCACGCATGCGGGGAGTGGACGAGACGCCCCCAAGCACAACTGAGGCAGGATACAAGTGGAGGATGTACTCACTACACGAATTTGTGGTGGTCATTGCGCGTGGCAGGAAGATCGATGGGGGCATGATGCATCCCTGTAGGATCCAACGTTGTCCGGGGGAGAGGAACCAGGAGGCCCAGGCACAAGTTTCCTCGGCTTGCATCTAAAATTGCCTTACCGGGCGCTCCCAATGGCTCCATTCTCAAAGGATGTCTGCTCCAACCTCATCAAAACAAAATTCACTTTAATGACACCAACAAGGAATTCTTTTATAGTAAAAGTATGAGAAAAACATGTAGACAATGTTAAAAAGTGAACTATAAACGCCCAATTAGATGAAAAGAAGAAAATACAAATGAGAAGAAAAGTGAAAAGGAAAATAATAAATTGAAAAGTAAGAAAAGAAGAAACAAACAAACATAAAAATATGAATCATGGGTCGGGCCATAACCATAAGACGCTCTGTTTGGTTTAGTACCACCTCGCTAGCGAGAGGAGGCGGGGGTGAGAGAGCCGGTGTATATAACTGCCCCCAAGGCATCATTGCAACTTACATACCTGAGCGGGGTTTATGACAGATCAAGAAGGGGTGTGGCCTAGATCAACGACTCATGAATGTTGCAGACCTATTGACTAAGCCTCTTCCACGGCAAAACATGATCAACACCAAGACTCCATGGGTGTTAGAATCATTACTATGTAATCTAGATTACTGACTCTAGTGCAAGTGGGGGACTGAAGGAAATATGCCCTAGAGGCAATAATAAAGTTGTTATTTATATTTCCTTATATCATGATAAATGTTTATTATTCATGCTGCAATTGTATTAACCGAAAACTTATTACATGTGTGAATACATAGACAAAACAAAGTGTCCCTAGTATGCCTCTACTTGACTAGTTCGTTAATCAAAGATGATTATTTTTTCTGACCATAGACATGTGTTGTCATTTGATGAACGAAATCAGATCATTAGAGAATGATGTGAAGGACAAGACCCATCCGTTAGCTTAGCATATTGATCGTTAAGTTTTATTGATATTGCTTTCTTCGTGACTTATACATGTTCCTCTGACTATGAGATTATGCAACTCCCGAATACCGGAGGTGTGCTATAAAGATGCTCTACAGGTGTCTCGGAAGGTGTTTGTTGGGTTGGCATAGATCGATAATAGGATTTGTCACTCTGTATATCGGAGAGGTATCTCTGGGCCCTCTCGTAATGCTCATCACTATAAGCCTTGCAAGCAATGTGACTAATAAGTTAGCTGCGAGATGAAGCATTATGGAATGAGTAAAGAGACTTGCTGGTAATGAGATTGAACTAGGTATGATGATACCGACGATCGAATCTCGGGCAAGTAACATACCGATGACAAAGGGAACAACGTATGTTATTGTGCGGTTTGACCAATAAATATCTTCGTAGAATATGTAGGAACCAATATGAGCATCCAGGTTCCTATGGTTATTGATCGGAGATGTGTCTCGATCATGTTTACATAGTTCTCGAACCCGTAGGGTCCGCATGCTTAACGTTCGATGACGATTATATTATGAGTTATGTGTTTTGGTGACCTAAGTTTGTTCGGAGTCCCGGATGAGAACATGGACATGACGAGGAGTCTCGAAATGGTCAAGAGGTAAACATTGATATATTGGAAGGTTATGTTCGGACACCAAAATAGTTTCAGAGAGGTTCGGACATTTTTCGGAGTACCGTGAGGTTACCGGAACCCCCCGGGAAAGTTAATGGGCCTACATGGGCCTTAGTGGAGAGAGGAGGCAGCGGCCAGGAGGTGGCGCCCCCCCTCCCAGGCCCAATCCGAATTGCACAAGGGGTGGGGGGCGCGGCCCCCCTTTTTCCTTCTCCCTCTCCAATTCTTTCCCCCTTTCCAACTCCGAAAAAGGAAGGGGAATCCTACTAGGGTGAGGAGTCCTAGTAGGACTCCCCCCTGGCGCGCCCCCTCTAGGTCGGCCGCCCCCCTCCCCTCATTTATATACGTGGGCAGGGGCACCCCAAAGGCACATCAATTGTTCTCTTAGCCGGTGTGGTGCCCCCCTTCTAGAGTTTACTCCTCCGGTCATAGCGTCGTAGTGCTTAGGCGAAGCCCCACGCGGATCACATCACCAACACCGTCACCCATACCGTCGTGCTGACGGAACTCTCCCTCGACCCTCTACTGGATCAAGAGTTCGAGGGACGTCCATCGAGCTGAACGTGTGTTGAACACGGAGGTACCGTAGTTCGGTACTTAGATCGGTTGGACCGTGAAGATGTTCGACTATATCAACCGCATTAACCTAACGCTTACGCCATCGGTCTACCAGGGTACGTGGACACACTCTCCCCCTCTCGTTGCTATGCATCTCCTAGATAGATCTTGCGTGAGCGTAGGATTTTTTTTGAAATTGCATGCTACATTCCCCAACAGTAAGGACGCGTTTGGTTGCTCAGATTAGGCCTAGCCAGGCTCACAAGGGAAGAAAACAGGTTGTTGGTTGCCTGGCCTGTATCAGAATCTTGGCCCTCACAAACCTTAAAGCAGTCCTCAGTGAGGCCCGCTAGGAACGGCCGAATCGGCCGTTCCAGCAAGCCAAGCCCGATAAATGCATGGGAGGGGAACACGGCGCTGATCTCCCGCGCCCACGGAGAGAGCTCGTTTGTCTCTGAAAGAGCTGTGGGATGAGTTGGCGTCACCGCCGCCGATTCGGTCGCCTTATATAGCCAACCTCCCCGCCAGCAAAAAAAACTCCCCCTCGGCATTTCCCTCTCTCGAGCTTTCCCTATGGCGGGATCCACATCAATGATGAGGGTAAACTGCGCTACTGCTCTGGCCATCGCTTGATGGCGGTGACGATTCGACTCCTCCTCTTCTCCACATGTTCAGCGCTCATTCACGGCTGCTTTGATGATGTCTGTGAGTTCATTCACCCCCTTCTCTCTACTAGTTCTAGCTAGATCTGTGAGCATGTAGCAGTGTAGATCTGTGACCATGTTGTAGCATTATACACCGCTAATCTGTGTGAGTTGTAACGCGAGTATGTGTGCTAGTTTGTTGAACTCCCTACTATGATTTGAGTTGTTGTGTTGAACTAGGTCATCTGTCTATGCATGTGGTAGTGCTTGTTTGATCTGTCCATATGTAGTGTTCGTTCATATTGTTAGTGTTTATTTAGTGGTAGTTCGTATTGTCCATGTGTAGTGTGTTGTGGTCTTCATGATGCTTACACTTGTAAGACATGAGGACGCAAGAGTTTAGTTAGGCCCTAGTCCTGTCCTAGAGCCTGTTCCTGGCGTCCTACGTCGAGGAGTCCCAGCCTCCCATCGCCAGATGCCTCCTGGTTCAAATGTTTTTGAGGTGTCGGATACGGTTCCTCAATTTGTGGCTTCAACATTTGTGTTGGCTCAGCCCAATGTGCAGCTCATGCTGCTGCTCGAAAGGCATCCACAAAGGATAATAAGGACGGCAGGGGCAATCCCATGAAGTGGCAACCATTCCTATCGATGTTCGTGCTTAACAGGCTATGTGGGATCATAGTTAGTGGGGTCAGGACTGACAAGGGCTTCAAGGAGGTGCACTTGAACACTGTTGCAAGTAGGTGTTCAACTTTTGTGGACATGAGGCCACCTCGACTCAGGTCTACAACCACCTCAAGAAGTGGAGAGCGAGGTGGATCATGGTGTACAAGATCAGAGACCTGAGCGAGGCTTCATGGATCAGGACATTTGCTCGATCCTTTTGGAGGTAGAGCACTACCAAGGCCACACCGCGGTTAGCTCGCTCACCATGACATTCTAAGTCACCACGTGTTTAAGCCTATGTAGCATGTCATTCTAAACTAACCACTATGATGTGTTTCTTTCTTAGACTCACCCCAAGCACGCATAGGCTCACCAGTGGAAAAAAAAGCCTAGCTATGGCGTGCCAAAACCAGCCTTGCTGGCGTATACGCCCAACACCACCAATATGGCGCTAGTGAAAATATTTAGTGATGGGGTTGGCAGACATGCAGTAGTATTTTAGTACTGATGGCGTGTCACCTGGCTAACGCCAGCAATATATCATGTTATATATGGCGTTTATTGTGAACCAGCGCCAACAATTTGTATTTTCTAGTAGTAAAAATATATACCCAGGCTATTAGTATATGTGTAGCCATTTAACTTCTAGTGGTAACTTCAATCCACAAACATAGTGATCAACTAGCTAGCTAGCTACAAGCAAAAGTGATCCGCTAGCTAACTACCTACATATATGCACACATTACATGTCTCGACGATGAAGAATGATCTTCATCTCAAGCAACTTGTTCATGTTGCTCTGTCCCTCCTTTCTATAATGGACTATGAGGGTCTTCAGTTCCGCCCTCTCGGCTTCAAGAGCCGTATCTCCTTCTTCAATTTCTGTTGGTCTTGGTGGCAGTTTGTCCTTCTGGTCGATGAGCTTCAATTCTGTTGCAATTTAAGCATGAAAACTCTGTTTCATTTCATTCTCTCAAAAATTGTCGTGCTTATGCAAACACAAATTGACATCTTTATCATTCTCGTGACAACTAAGGCCCAATTCTTTGGCCGATTCTCGCATAATCTTGAGAATCGACCCTCCACCCAGCTTCTCTCGGAACCTTGAACTCATATTTTTTACAATCCTAACTAGGATGCCATCAAAATGGAGAATTGGCCAAAAGAACGGAGCCTAAAGATACCATCAAATGTCGAATTGCCATCCCTCCCAGTGAACGTTCGTTTGCCGGAGAATTAACAGGTGGGAGTACCATTATCTCTACTCCTAATGGAGTAGTTGGTGAATAGTCTCCATGGTTTATTCTCGCTGGTTTTTTTCTCTCCTCCCACCACCCCCTCCCATCCTGGTCCATCGGTTCATTTTTCTCTCCACACTTTTTTACAACCAGGACTTTCCTAACGTATAACAAATCACGGATCTAACTTCCTTAAATATTCATATCAATCGATTCCTTTTATTGGTTCAATTTGTCTTAGGAAACAAATAACAAATTTTAAGAAACAAATAATAGATTTGAATCTAACTTCCTAACTTATCTAAATCAATCGATTTCTCTCATTAGTGAAATTTGGTTTAGGAAACAAATAACAGACACGTCACAAACTTTCCTCCCAATAAATAGTTTCTTAACATTTGCAAACTTCCTAATCAGACACGTCAAAACGGGCAGGTAATGATATCATGTTACCAAACAATAAAACCTCATTTGCATAGAAATTAGTTCAAAATCCTAACTTTCCTAAATTTCTACCTTTCCTTGATAACATCCAATATTTCCTATGTTTCCACCTATTGAAGGGAATCACCCCTCCATCAATATTAACATTTTTGGAATGAGATCTCCGAGTTATGATTTTTTGCGATTCTTCCCAATTGTAACCTCTCCTTCCGCTCGGCTCTTCTCGCATAATCACCTCCACCATAGCCAGCTGACGCCACCCTAACCTCTTGCCTCTCCACACCTTCTCCGCACCTCCTCCTCGTACTCCATTGACAATCCCTCCGCCACGTTTGTCCACGGTGGTATCGAGGACATGGCACAACAGCGTACCAGTGGTAGAGAGCGCATAGCAGCAGAAAGAAGCACACAACAGGGGAGGCAAGCGACGATGGTGGAGGGCAGAGATGCGGCCGGCCGTGGCTAAGGGGTGGCCGGCAGAAGATGGCCGCGAACATGTCTACAGCTTGAAATGATTCACTTTCTAGATTTCTGGATTCAAATGTTGCATTGTAACAAATTTGCTTCCTTAAGGCGTGGATCTCCTGTGATGACTTGTTTCGCCTCAATATCGTTCCAATTCCTGAAAGCGCATCCATGAGATGTTGCACATTTATGTGGAGCAGAAGGGACATCTGAGGAGCTCAATTCGATTTTACTCTCGCTAAATGCTAGAAGAACTTTTTTTTATTTCAGTGTTCTTCATTGAGTTGTTCGATTGCCAAACGATTTTCATGCTGCTTAGCATTGGTTGAATTTCATACCATAAGTGAATGTGTGTACAACTTCAAAGGATTCCTTCTAGTTTTCTGGTCTAAATGGGGCAATGTATCAAATCTGCTTCCTTATGGTGTGGGATACTCCATGATAACTTACTTCACATCATATATCGTTCAATTCCTGAAAGCACATCTACCAATGCTGCACATTATGTCGAGAAGAAGGACATCTGAGGAGTTTTGTTCGCTTCTTGGCTTGGCTTCATGTTTGCACAACTCTTTCTATTTTTAGTGTTGTTGTTGTTGGAGGATTTGGTTTGATTTTAATGTTTCATGCTGTTTAACACTTGGTTGAATCTGATACCACACACAAACATGTGTGGAGTTCACATATGAGCAATTTTGTCGAGATTTCTGGTCTGTCCTTTCGTTTCTTTCTAGGTGTGTTGCAACTTTGCGTGGAACATCCAAACATTTTAAGAGCAATATGATTTGCCAAACCAAATTATGAATTACAGAAAAATGGATATTTTGAGATTGTTAGTCTGACTGGTTTACAAACTCTTGGCATTGAATCACAGAACTGACACTGTATCTGCTGATGTGATGCTATTCATTTATTTGCTTTGTTGAGTGAAGTATTCACAAGCTTCTTCTGTACACACTGGCGAAACCAACACTAGTTACAACTCTTTTATGGTCCATTGTACTTCACCGGCTCTGCAGTTCACTATAATCTCACAAGAAGGCCTTTTTTCTTCTCTGGCATAGTTAATGACCAGTTGCTCTAAGCTCCTCTAAGCAAGTCAGGTGACTGAGACTGATTGGTTGCCTTGATGCTTGAATAACTGAGTAATATTCGAGGGATCAGTATTGAGCATGTGAGATTGAGACTTTCAAGATGTCCATCTGTCCTCGATTCCAGTTCTCCACATCCGTTTCAGCATATTTCTGTCTTCTATATTGAGACTCTCATATATCGTTCCAATTCGTGAAAGCGCACCCACGAGATGCTGAACATTATGTGGAGCAGAAGGGACATCTGAGGAGCTCAGTTCGATTTTACTCTCGCTAAATGCTGGAAGAACTTTTTTATTCCATTGTTCTTCATTGAATTGTTCGATTGCCAAACGATTTTCATGCTAATTTGGCACCATAAGTGAACATGTGTATAACTTCAAAGGATTTCCTTTTAAGTTTCTGGTTTAAAATGCTGCATGTATCAAATCTGCTTCCTTAAGGCGTGGGATACTCCAATGATGACTTACTTCACATCATATATCGTTCCAATTCCTGAAAGCACATCTACCGATGTTGCACATTATGTCGAGCAGAAGGGACATCTGAGGAGTTTCGTTCGCTTCTTGTCTTGCTTCATGTTTGGACAACCATTTCTATTTTTAGCGTTGTTGTTGTTGGAGGATTTGGTTTGATTTTAACCTTTCATGCTGTTTAACACTTGGTTGAATCTGATACCACACACAAACATGTTTGGAGCTTCACATATGAGCAATTTTTCTGTCGAAATTTCTGGTTTGGCCTATCGTTTCTTTCTGGGTGTTGTTGCAACTTTGTGTGGAACATCCAAACATTTTAAGAGCAAGGCAAACATGTGTGGAACTTCACATATGAGCAATTTTCTGTCGAGATATCTCGTCTGGCCTTTCGTTTTCTTTCTGGGTGTTGTTGCAATGTGGAATATCCAAACGGGAAAATTTACGAGCAAGGCAAACATGGGTGGAGCTTCACATATGAGCAAACACATGTGTACAAACCAGTGTTCTAGTCGCATCCACTTTGTCTCTGTCAGCAAGCCGAGATGTCTCGTTCATTTGACGAGGGGAGCTGTATGGTGCTCAATCTATTGCCTAAGCCAGGATATATTGGCATCTGAAAGATCCAGTACATGGTGCATCTCTTATTGTAAAGTTATCCTTCAAAAAAGATTCAGTGCATGATTGAGTGCATGGAGTGATCTGGAGCTATGGACAGCTTCTCCCCTGAAGCTTAAAACCTGTAGTTTCTGTTCAGATTTTGTAGGGTGCTGGAATGTTTGGAACTTCGGTTTCGTACCTGTTTTTGCTTTCTCTCCGCGCTGCGATAGGCAGAGGTCGGTGAACAGAATTGGAAGTGGCTGTGATGTGCTCTCCTTTTTGATGAAACGGAACCGGGGTCCAACATTTTTTTCTGGGGAAAAAAATAGTCACATTTCGTTTTGCAGGTTATTTTGTTGGTTCATAATAAGCAAAACCATCCCTTGCCAAAAGAAAAAAAAACCTAGCTTGCAGCTTGACGGACGGGTTGGTACAGAAGGGGACAGAACAAGGGGAAGTGATAAGATGTTTGTCCAGGACCAGGAATATCACGCAATTGGGTAACTCTACGAGGCTGAAGATGTAGATGTTCCTGCAACCCACCTTGTTATACATCTTGTCCATTTGTTGTCCATCCGGCGGTCCATAATCAACTGGTGCATCTGGTGCACCATTGATGTGTTGCACATGATACACTCTTCTCGGCACTCCCTTGCCTTCTGTATGCCAAAGGATTTTTCTTCTGCTGCTCTGATGATAGTATATTATTGTGTTTCTTTATTAATTTTTGTTGGACCATTTGGAATGAACCCCGTCACAAGAGTGCTCCTCCAACCGTCTCAAGAACATCAAACTCTAACCGAAACTTTGGGTTGCCACTGGTGCCAACAAACAAGGGAATATAATACCGGGATAGTGATGATCTTTTTGTAACAAGTGGCATATGTCCTCATGTGCATCGTGCAAACCATCTATTCCCTTAATCGGATGAGGCAAATCTTATGCCTCCGTTTTGAATAAAAACAGTACTCCCTCTGTTCTTTCAATCTAAAAAATGTCTTATATTAATGAGCAGAGGTAGCATATTATTACTTCCCACAAAAAAAAGTATTATTACTACATTTTTCCGGCGATGTTCCTTTTTTAGGGGTTTTTCCAGCGACATTCTGATCTCCTCGTTTGCAGCGTGTACCTATGTTGAGAAAAAAAATCAAGCGAGCTTGCACCCAAACATAATTAGGCCTGCCGAACACAATTGCCCCCACACAGGGAATCAGGCCCCATGCAGAATCACGGGCCTGTGAAACACAAGTACCCTCACGGGTAATCAGGCCTGCGAGCTTGTACCCAACAACTGGCTAATGAAGCACATCCCCTAAAAAAAGGCTAATGAACCACAGCACTATGGTTTGGTTTAGTACCACCTCGCCAGCCGAACAAGGAGGTTGGGAGAGCATGAGTATATAATTAGCACCAGGCAACGTTAAACATACTTACCTGGACGGGGTCGACGGCCGATCAAGAAGGGTCGTGGGCCTAGATCAATGGATCACATTGCACCTGGTGAGCGCGTTGGCCTACCATCTCCTCAAGTGGGAGAGTGGACGTCGTAATTTTGTGGTAGAGGGGGTACGCGTTCGCGGGCCCTGCCAATCTATAAAATTTAAATTTGGCTTTCATTCACTTGCATTGTGTTGCATATACAAAACTAAAATTTTGCATCTTGCTGCTCAGTGTTACATATAACAATAAATTTTCAAGTGCAAACATCCTCTAAATTGTGATGACATCTTCAAAGTGATGGCATATTTATTCAAAATAATGCTGGAGACTTGTTTTTCTTCAGGCCCTGCCTCCGCTTCTGCACATTTTTTTAGTACTGCTACCAAATTTAGTGCGTACAGTTTGACTGCTAGTTTGAACTAACTAGATAAAGGAATACTAACGAATGCACCAATTGTGCACATAGTTCGACCTTATCGCTGTAAGAGATACATCGTGGAATTGAATTTCATACGCTCACTCACATGTGCAGAGTGTTACCTGCAAGAGCAAGTCATTGAAATTTTCAACACTATACCGGTTATATTCTGAATAGTTCAGAAGCTGAAAGGGAACGCCGCCCCCGCCGCCTCCGTTCCGGGTGAGACCGGGATGCTTTTGTTTGCATCAAGTATTCTACAGCTTGCATGGTTAGCAAGAAATTGGTCTTATTCCTAAATTTGCGTTACAGATCGATTACTATTGATTCACATATACCGAAACTTGAGGCTCAAATTCAACGCTTGAGAATAAGTTTGCATCTGCATCCAAACTGAATTGTTGTGTAACCATTCAGTCTATCATGGAGACATAACTTTGGGTTAGTATACCATTTTTTTACACCAACGAGTTCCCTGCATATATTGAGAATGGCTAATATGACATGGTCATCTCTGTTTCACAGGCTAAGCTAAATCCAGATCAGGGGCACCTGTTTCCAGGAGAGAATACTATAACAAATAACGAGTAAGTCCTGGCCAAGGACAACAATAGATCGGAGAGCATACATAGCTACTTAATTATGCACGAAGAAACTTCAAAAGATTCTATATAATTCAGTCAAGAATCTGATCATAAAGTGACAATTTATCATATCCCAACAACCACACAACCAATTACATAATATTGATCCAGATTCATGTGAGGTGCTACTTCTTGAGCTTGCGTTGGTTTTTCCCTTGAAGAGGAAAGAGTGATGCGGCAAAGTAAGATAAGTATTTCCCCAGTTAGAGAACCAAGGTATCAATCCAGTAGAAGGTACATGCAAGTCTCCAATCTATGCACCCACACAAACATCAAAACAGTTGCACCCAATGCGATAAAGGGGTTGTGAAACCCTTCATGATCAATTGCAAGGATGAGATCTGGTAGAGATAGATATAAACGATTTCTAAAACGTAAAACAAAATAAAAACAAATAAGTTGTAGCAATGTATTTTTGGGGTTTTTGGTTATATATCTGAAAATATATGATGGAAAATAGACTCGGGGGCATAGGTTTCACTAGAGGCTTCTCTCTTGAAAGAAAATTACACGGTGGGTGAACAAATTAATGTCGAGCAATTGATACAAAAGCGCAAAGTTATGACGATATCCAAGGCAATGATTATGAATATAGGCATCACGTTCGTGTTAAGTAGATCGATTCCTGCCTGCATCTACTACTATTACTCCACACATCACCGCTATCCAACATGCATCTTAGAGTATAAGTTCATAAGAACAGAGTAACACCTTAAGTAAGATGACATGATGTAGAGGGATAAACTCAAGCAATATGATGAAAACCCCATCTTTATTCTTGGATGGCAACAATACAATACGTGCCCTCGCTACCCCTACTATCTCACTGTGTGAGGACACCGCAAGATTGAAACCAAAACTAAGCACCTCTCCCATTGCCAAGAAGTACCAATTTAGTTGGCCAAACCAAACAGATAATCGAAAGAAATACAAGATATAAATCATGCATACAAGAATTCAAAGGAGATTCAAATAATATTCATAAATAATCTGATCATAAATCTATAATTCATCGGATCTCGACAAACACACCGCAAAAAGTATTACATCGGATAGAACTCAAGAACATCAAGCGAGAACATTGTGTTGAAAATCAAATAGAGAGAAAAATCCATCTCGCTACTAGCTATGGACCCGTAGGTCTGTGGTAAACTACTCACGCATCATCAGAGGGGCGATAGTGTTGATGTAAGGCCCTCCAGTGACTAATGAATCCCCCTCCGGGCAGTATTGCCGGAAAAGGCTCCAGAATGGGATCCAACAGGACAGAGACTTGCGCGCATGTGGAAAAGTATTTGAGTTGGAAGCTTATCGTTGGTTGGGAATATTTGGAAATTTATAGGCCAAATTAGGGTAGAGGACCTCCAGGGGGCGTGCCCTACGGCTTTGTCGTTGTTGGGGAACGTAGCAGAAATTCAAATTTTCCTACGGTCACCAAGATCTATCTATGGAGAGACTAGCAACGAGGGGAAGGAGAGTGCATCTACATACCCTTGTAGATCGCTAAGCGGAAGCGTTCAAGAGAACGGGGTTGAAGGAGTCGTACTCGTCGTGATCCAAATCACCGAGATCCTAGTGCCGAACGGACGGCACCTCCGCGTTCAACACACGTACACCCGGTGACGTCTCCCATGCCTTGATCCAGCAAGGAGAGAGGGAGAGCTTGAGGAAGACCCATCCAGCAACAAGCAAACAACGGCAATGGTGGTGATGGAAGGAGCGTGGCAATCCCTGCAGGCTTCGCCAAGCAACCGCGGGAGAGGAGAAGGGAGAGAGGTAGGGCTGCGCCAGGGAGAGGATCAAAACATCCTATGTGTGGCAAGCCCCAAAACCCTCCAGTATATATAGGGGGAAAAGAGGGGAAGGGCTGCGGCCCCCACCTAGGGTTCCACCCCCTAGGGGCGGCGGCCAGCCCAACCCATCAGGGTGGGCGGCTAACGGGGGGGAGAGGGGGAACTTGCCCCCAAGTTAGGTGGGGCGCCCCCTCCCCAAACCCTAGGCCGCCTTGGGCCCCTTGTGGGGGGGGCGCACCAGCCCACCTGGGCTGGTCCCCCCACACTTGGCCCATGCAGCCCTCCGGGGCCGTGCCCCACTTGGTGGACCCCCGGGACCATCCCGGTGGGTCCCGGTACGTTACCGATAAAACCCGAAACTTTTCCGGTGACCAAAACAGGACTTCCCATATATAAATCTTTACCTCCGGACCATTCCGGAACTCCTCGTGACGTCCGGGATCTCATCTGGGACTCCGAACAACATTCGGTAACCACATACAAACTTCCTTTATAACCCTAGCGTCATCGAACCTTAAGTGTGTAGACCCTACGGGTTCGGGAACCATGCAGACATGACCGAGAACGTTCTCCGGTCAATAACCAACAGCGGGATCTGGATACCCCATGTTGGCTCCCACATGTTCCACGATGATCTCATCGGATGAACCACGATGTCAAGGACTCAATCGATCCCGTATACAATTCCCTTTGTCTAGCGGTATTGTACTTGCCCGAGATTCGATCGTCGGTATGCCGATACCTTGTTCAATCTCGTTACCGGCAAGTCTCTTTACTCGTTCCGTAACACATCATCCCGTGATCAACCCCTTGTCACATTGTGCACATTATGATGATGTCCTACCGAGTGGGCCCAGAGATACCTCTCCGTTTACACGGAGTGACAAATCCCAGTCTCGATTCGTGCCAACCCAACAGACACTTTCGGAGATACCTGTAGTGCACCTTTATAGCCACCCAGTTACGTTGTGACGTTTGGTACACCCAAAGCATTCCTACGGTATCGGGAGTTGCACAATCTCATGGTCTAAGGAAATGATACTTGACATTAGAAAAGCTTTAGCATACGAACTACACGATCTTTGTGCTAGGCTTAGGATTGGGTCTTGTCCATCACATCATTCTCCTAATGATGTGATCCCGTTATCAACGACATCCAATGTCCATGGTCAGGAAACCGTAACCATCTATTGATCAACGAGCTAGTCAACTAGAGCTTACTAGGGACATGGTGTTGTCTATGTACCCACACATGTATCTGAGTTTCCTATCAATACAATTATAGCATGGATAATAAACGATTATCATGAACAAGGAAATATAATAATAACTAATTTATTATTGCCTCTAGGGCATATTTCCAACAGTCTCCCACTTGCACTAGAGTCAATAATCTAGTTCACATCGCCATGTGATTAACACTCGCATGTCACATCGCCATGTGACCAACATCCAAAGAGTTTACTAGTGTCATTAAACTAGTTCACATCATCATGTGATTAAGACTCAATGAGTTCTGGGGTTTGATCATGTTTTGCTTGTGAGAGAGGTTTAGTCAACGGGTCTGCAACATTCAGATCCGTATGTACTTCGCAAATCTCTAGGTCATATTGTAAATGTTGCTTCCACGCTCCACTTGGAGCTATTCCAAATGGTTGCTCCACTATACGTATCCGGTTTTGCTACTCAGAGTCATTCGGATAGGTGTTAAAGCTGGCATCGACGTAACCCTTTACGCCGAACTCTTTATCACCTCCATAATCGAGAAACATGTCCTTATTTACTCCAAGGACAATTTTGACCGCTGTCCAATGATCCATTCCGGATCATTCTTGTACCCCTTGACTGGCTCATGGCAAGGCACACTTCCGGTGCGGTACACAGCATAGCATACTATAGAGCCTACGTCTGAAGCATAGGGGACGACCTTCGTCCTTTCTCTCTCTTCTGCCGTGGTCGAGCTTTAACTCTTAACTTCATACCTTACAACTCAGGCAAGAACTCCTTCTTTGACTGATCCATCTTGAACACCTTCAAGATCATGTCAAGGTATGTGCTCATTTGAAAGTACCATTAAGCGTTTTTGATCTATCCTCATAGATCTTGATGCTCAATGTTCAAGTAGCTTAATCCAGGTTTTCTATTGAAAAACACTTTTCAAATAACCCTATATGCTTTCCAGAATTCTACATCATTTCTGATCAACAATATGTCAACAACATATACTCATCAGAAATTCTATAGTGCTCCCACTCACTTCTTTGGAAATACAAGTTTCTCATAAACTTTGTATAAACCCAAAATCTTTGATCATCTCATCAAAGCGTACATTCCAACTCCAAGATGCTTACTCCAGTCCTTAGAAGGATCGCTGGAGCCAGCATACCTTTTAGCATCCTTAGGATCGACAAAAACTTTCTGATTATATCACATACAACCTTTCCTTACGAAAACTGGTAAGGAAACTCATTTTTGACATCCATCTGCCAGTTTTCATAAATGCAGCTAATGATAGCATGATTCCGACGGACTTTAAGCATCGCTACGGATGAGAAAATCTCATCGTAGTCAACTCCTTGAACTTGTGAAAAACTCTTCGCCACAAGTCGAGCCTCATAGATGGTAACATTACCATCCACGTCCGTCTTCTTCTTAAAGATCCATTTATCTCAATGGCTTGCCTGATCATCGGGCAAGTCCACCAAAGTCCATGCTTTGTTCTGATACATGGATCCTATCTCGGATTTCCTGGCTTCTAACCATTTGTTGGAATTCGGGCCCACCATCGCTTCTCCATAGCTGGTAGGTTCATTGTTGTCTAGCAACATGACCTTCAAGACAGGATTACTGTACCACTCTGAAGCAGTACGCATCCTGCTCACCCTACGAGGTACGGTAGTGACTTGATCCGAAAGTTTCATGATCACTATCATAAGCTTCTACTTCAATTGGTGTAGGTGCCACAGGAACAACTTCCCTGTGCCCTGCTACACACTATTTGTAGTGACGGTTCAATAACCATATCAAGTCTCCACCATCCTCCACTCAATTTCGAGACAACTTTTCCTCGAGAAAGGACCCGATTCAAGAAACAATCCCTATTGCTTTCGGATCTGAATTAGGAGTATACCCAACTGTTTTGGGGTGTCCTATGAAGAGATTTTTATCCGCTTTGGGTTCGAGCTTATCAACCTGAAACCTTTTCACATAAGCGTCGCAGCCCCAAACTTTTAAGAAACGACAACTTCAGTGTTCTCCAAACCATAGTTCAAACGGTGTCGTCTCAACGGAATTACGTGGTGGCCCTATTAAAGTGAGTGTGGTTGTCTCTAATGCCTAACCCATGAACGATAGTGTAATTCGATAAGAGACATCATGGTACGCACCATATCCAATAGGTCAATGGTGTCCCTCACAGGTCAGGGTATTAATTGTGAAACAATTTCCACAATGTCTTAATTGCGTGCCAAAGCTCGTAACTCAGATACTCATCTCTATGATCATATCATAGACATTTTATCCTCTTGTCACAATGATCTTCAACTTCACTCTGAAATTACTTGAACCATTCAATAATTCAGACTTGTGTTTCATCAAGTAAATATACTCAATATCTACTCGAATCATCTGTGAAGTAAGAACATAACGATATTCACTACATGCCTCAGCACTCATTGGACTGCACACATCAAAATGTGTTACTTCCAACAAGTTGCTATCTTGTTCCATCTTACTGAAAACGAGGCTTTTCAGTCATCTTGCCCATGTGGTATGATTTGCATATCTCAAGTGATTCAAAATCAAGTGAGTCCAAACGATCCATCTGCATGGAGTTTCTTCATGCGTATACACCAATAGACATGGTTCGCATGTCTCAAACTTTTCAAAAACGAGTGAGTCCAAAGATCCATCAACATGGAGCTTCTTCATGCGTTTTATACCAATATGACTTACATGGAAGTGCCACAAGTAAGTGGTACTATCATTACTATCTTATATCTTTTGGCATGAAAATGTGTATCACTACGATCGAGATTCAAACATTTTAGGTGCAAGACCATTGAAGGTATTATTCAAATAAATAGAGTAACCATTATTCTCCTTAAATGAATAACCGTATTGCGATAGACATAATCCAATCATGTCTATGCTCAACGCAAACACCAAATGACAATTATTCAGGTTTAATACTAATCTTGATGGTAGAGGGAGCGTGCGATGTTTGATCATATCAAACTTGGAAACACTTCCAACACATATCGTCAGCTCACCTTTAGCTAGTCTCCGTTTATTCCGTAGCTCTTTTATTTCAAGTTACTAACACTTAGCAACCGAACCGGTATCTTAATACCCTGGTGCTACTAGGAGTACTAGTAAAGTACACATTAACATAATGTATATCCAATATACTTCTATCGACCTTGCCAGCCTTCTCATCTACCAAGTATCTAGGGTAATTCTGCTCCAGTGGTTGTTCCCCTTATTACAGAAGCACTTAGTCTCGGGTTTGGGTTCAACCTTGGGTTTCTTCACTAGAGCAGCAACTGATTTGCCGTTTCATGAAGTATCCCTTCTTGCCCTTGCCCTTCTTGAAACTAGTGGTTTTCACCAACCATCAACAATTGATGCTCCTTCTTGATTTCTACTTTCGCGGTGTCAAACATCGCGAATACCTCAAGGATCATCATATCTATCCCTGATATGTTATAGTTCATCACGAAGCTCTAGCAGCTTGGTGGCAATGACTTTGGAGAAACATCACTATCTCATCTGGAAGATCAACTCCCACTCGATTCAAGTGATTGTTGCACTCAGACAATCTGAGCACAAGCTCAACGATTGAGCTTTTCTCCCTTAGTTTGCAGGCTAAGAAAATCGTCGGAGGTCTTATACCTCTTGACGTGGGCACGAGCCTGAAATCCCAATTTCAGCCCTCGAAACATCTCATATGTTCCGTGACGTTTCGAAAAAACGTCTTTGGTGCCTCAACTCTAAACCGTTTAACTGAACTATCACGTAGTTATCAAAATGTGTATGTCCGATGTTCGCAACATCCACAGACGACATTTGGGGTTCAGCACACTAAGCAGTGCATTAAGGACATAAGCTTTCTATTGTCCGCATAATCGCTACTGTCAACTTTCAACTATATTTTCTCTAGGACATATCTAAACAGTGGAACTAAAGCGCGAGCTTACGACATAATTTGCAAAGATCTTTTGACTATGTTCAGGATAATTAAGTTCATCTTATTAACTCCCACTCAGATAGACATCCTCTAGTCATCTAAGTGATTACATGATCCGAGTCAACTAGGCCGTGTCCGATCATCACGTGAGACGGACTAGTCATCATCGGTGAACATCTTCATGTTGATCGTATCTACTATACGACTCATGCTCGACCTTTCGTCTCTTGTGTTCCGAGGCCATGTCTGTACATGCTAGGCTCGTCAAGTCAACCTAAGTGTTTCGCGTGTGTAAATCTGGCTTACACTCGTTGTATGTGAACGTAAGAATCTATCACACCCGATCATCACGTGGTGCTTCGAAACGACGAACTTTTGCAATGGTGCACAGTTAGGGGGAACACTTTCTTGAAATTTTAATGAGGGATCATCTTATTTACTACCGTCGTTCTAAGCAAATAAGATGCATAGACATGATAAACATCACATGCAATCAAATAGTGACATGATATGGCCAATATCATTTTGCTCCTTTTGATCTCCATCTTCGGGGCTCCATGATCATCATCGTCACCAGCATGACACCATGATCTCCATCATCATGATCTCCATCATGTGTCTTCATGAAGTTGTCTCGCCAACTATTACTTCTACTACTATGGCTACCGGTTAGCAATAAAGTAAAGTAACTACATGGCGTTGTTCAATGACACGCAGGTCATACAATAAATTAAGACAACTCCTATGGCTCCTGCAAGTTGTCATACTCATCGACATGCAAGTCATGATTCCTATTACAAGAACATGATCAATCTCATACATCACATGTCATTTATCACATTCTTCTTGGCCATATCACATCACATAGCATACCCTACAAAAACAAGTTAGACGTCCTCTAATTGTTGTTTGCATGTTTTACGTGGCTGCTATGGGTTTCTAGCAAGAACGTTTCTTACCTACGCAAAACCACAACGTGATATGCCAATTGCTATTTACCCTTCATAAGGACCCTTTTCATCGAATCCGTTCCGACTAAAGTGGGAGAGACTGGCACCCGCTAGCCACCTTATGCACCAAGTGCATGTCAGTCGGTGGAACCTGTCTCACGTAAGAGTACGTGTAAGGTCGGTCCGGGCCGCTTCATCCCACAATACCGTCGAAACAAGATTGGACTAGTAACGGTAAGCATGGTGAACAAAATCAACGCCCACAACTACTTTGTGTTCTACTCGTGCAAAGAATCTACGCAATAGACCTGGCTCATGATGCCACTGTTGGGGAACGTAGCAGAAAATTCAAAATTTTCCTACGAGTCACCAAGATCTATCTATGGAGAGACTAGCAACGAGGGGAAGGAGAGTGCATCTACATACCCTTGTAGATCGCTAAGTGGAAGCGTTCAAGAGAACGGGGTTGAAGGAGTCGTACTCGTCGTGATCCAAATCACCGGAGATCCTAGTGCCGAATGGACGGCACCTCCGCGTTCAACACATGTACAGCCCGGTGCCGTCTCCCATGCCTTGATCCAGCAAGGAGAGAGGGAGAGGTTGAGGAAGACTCCATCCAGCAGCAGCACAACGGCGTGGTGGTGGTGGAGGAGCGTGGCAATCCTGCAGGGCTTCGCCAAGCACCGCGGGAGAGGAGAAGGGAGAGAGGTAGGGCTGCGCCTAGGGAGAGGTTAAAACTCCTCTATTGGCAACCCAAAACCCTCAAGTATATATAGGGGAGAGGAGGGCTGCGCCCCCACCTAGGGTTCCACCCCTAGGGGCGGCGGCCAGCCCAAACCCATCTAGGGTGCGGCCAAGGGGGGAAGAGGGGAAACTTGCCCCCCAAGTTAGGTGGGTGCGCCCCCTCTCCCAAACCCTAGGCGCCTTGGGCCCTTGTGGGGTGGGGGGGCGCACCAGCCCTACCTGGGGCTGGTCCCCTCCCACACTTGGCCCATGCAGCCCTCCGGGGATGGTGGCCCCACTTGGTGGACCCCCGGGACCCTCCCGATGGTCCCGGTACGTTACCGATAAAACCCGAAACTTTTCTGGTGACCAAAACAGGACTTCCCATATATAATATTTACCTCCGGACCGTTACGGAACTCCTTGTGACGTCCGGGATCTCATCCGGGACTCCGAACAACATTCGGTAACCACATACTAACTTCCTTTATAACCCTAGTGTCATCGAACCTTAAGTGTGTAGACCCTACGGGTTCGGGAACCATGCAGACATGACCGAGACGTTCTCCGGTCAATAACCAACAGCGGGATCTGGATACCCATGTTGGCTCCCACATGTTCCACGATGATCTCATCGGATGAACCACGATGTCAAGGACTCAATTGATCTCGTATACTATTCCCTTTGTCTAGCGGTATAGTACTTGCCCGAGATTCGATCGTCGGTATACCGATACCTTGTTCAATTCATTACCGGCAAGTCTCTTTACTCATTCATAACACATCATCCCGTGATCAACCCCTTGGTCACATTGTGCACATTATGATGATGTCCTACCGAGTGGGCCCAGAGATACCTCTCCGTTTACACGGAGTGACAAATCCCAGTCTCGATTCGTGTCAACCCAACAGACACTTTCGGAGATACCTGTAGTGCACCTTCATAGCCACCCAGTTATGTTGTGACGTTTGGTACACCCAAAGCATTCCTACGGTATCCGGGAGTTGCACAATCTCATGGTCTAAGGAAATGATACTTGACATTAGAAAAGCTTTAGCATACGAACTACGATCTTTGTGCTAGGCTTAGGATTGGGTCTTGTCCATCACATCATTCTCCTAATGATGTGATCCCGTTATAAACGACATCCAATGTCCATGGTCAGGAAACCGTAACCATCTATTGATCAATGAGCTAGTCAATTAGAGGCTTACTAGGGACATGGTGTTGTCTATGTATCCACACATGTATCTGAGTTTCCTATCAATACAATTATAGCATGGATAATAAACTATTATCATGAACAAGGAAATATAATAATAGCTAATTTATTATTGCCTCTAGGCATATTTCCAACAGTCGTGTCCTCGTAGGTCTTCTGACCTCCTCTCCAAGTCTCGTAGGTGTCTTTTGGTCCAAAAAAAATCATCACGAATGTTTTATTCCGTTTGGACTCTGTTTCATATTCCTTTTCTGTAAAACTCAAAACTAAATAAAAAATAGAAACTGGCACTTGCTCTAGGTTAATAGGTTAGTCCCAAAAATAATATAAAATAGCATATTGATGCATATAAAACATCCAAAATAGATATGTTGGAGACGTTTTATGAGGCAACTCACGGGAATTTTGTACTAACTAGCACATATGCCGGTGCGTTGCGACGGAGAGATTTTTTTGGCGAGAAGCAACGATAAGATAATTGATGTGTCATCCAAAAAAGGTCTTCACACTGATAGGCGACAGAGCAAGGAGTTATGGTCTTCTCGTTGGATATGTTTGACACGGAAAATCTTAATTGTGCTGGGGTTGGTCGGCGTGGTGGCGAGCACCCAACTCATGCCTTTTTGCCTCCGGGTCTGTCTCCATTTTCGGGTTGTGCCTGCCAGCTCATTTGGTGGCTACGCGGCGAACTTGGGACACGGTTGCTTCGACCACTCTATCCTACGACACGTAGCCAGGTCGATTATTAATTGTAGTGCATAAATCTCGTTTTATTAGCATAATTAGGCATGAATGTCCTTACTTTTTAGGGTTTATTCTCTTTGATTATTTTAGTGCTCAAGTGCCGATAATTTTGCTCTAATTAAAACCAAACAACATATTCTCTTTTATTGGCATATGCCAACAGTTTCTTTCATTTACACTCAACCAGCATAGAACGACCATGCACTGCTAACCTATGGCCAGCGCGAGTATTTAAGAAAATAATATAGAGTCAGATTAGGAATATATATTAAAAAAATTGAACATTCAAAAAAATATGAATTGGTGAATATTCTTGGAAATGTGAACAATTTTTTAAATCCCGAACAATCAAAAATCCGAACAGTTATTTTTTGAAAATTCCAATATTTTTGGAAAAACACGAACAAAATTAGAAACATTAATATGTTTTGAGATTCACAAATAATATTTTTAAAACATGAAAATTGTACAAAAACACAAATATTTTTGAATTTTTGATTTTTTAAGGGGAACATTCAAAAAATATTTAGAAAATGTTTTCTTAGACGAAAGTATTCTTTTGGTTTGTGAATATTTCACTAAAACATGAATATTTTAACATATGGAACATTTATAAAATGTAACTTTTATTAAAAAATCTTGAAGACTTTTTGAAAAACACAAACATTTTCAAAAAAACGAGAAAATTTCGAAACAAGATTTTTTAAAATTTTCGAATATTTTTCAAATCAGGAACACCACTTTTCAAACAATTGACAGAAAAAAATAAAGATAGAAAAAAGGAAAAGGAAATACAAAAAAGAAGGAGAAAGGAAGAGAAAAAATAAAAATAGAACATCGAAAAAGGGGAAACGGACCGGCCCAATCTTAGGAGCCCTGTGGTTAGTTTCAACAATTTATCGCTTGATGCAAGAATAAGCTCTTCCCAACTGCGTGGGCAATAATAAATGGGCTGGCTTTGTTGGGCCGGAGCACGCGTGGCCCATTGACGGAATTCTGGACAAACATTTGTTCTTTTCTAGCGGATTGACGCACAAAAGTTTAGTACCACCCCGGATACAAAAAAATCTTCTTGACGGTGAACGGATGAAAAAATTGAAGAAATGCACCTTGCTTTTTTAGTAAAAAAAGGTATAGAATCACAAGAGAGAGAGAGAGAGGATGTCATCTAGCTACTGCTATGGACCCTAAGGTCCTGTGGAAACTACTCACACATGGTCATGGTGGCTACTCACACAATGACTCAATTCTCGAAAACTATCTGCTCCAACCCTCTTAAAAAGTTCACTTTAATGAGACCAAAAAGGGATTTTATAGTACGAGGAAAGCATGTAGACAATATTAAAAAGTGAAACATAAACGTCAATTAGATGAAGAAGGAAATACAATCAGAAGAAAAGTGAAAAGGAAAAATAATAAATAGAATGAAAAAAACATAAAGGAAATCGGCCTCGATCTGGTCTGGTTTAGTCCCACCTCGCTAGCGAGAGAGGCGGAGGTGGGAGAGCTGGTGTATATAACTAGCCCATGGAGCACCGGTGCAACTTAAATACCTAGACAGGGTTTACGACTGATCAAGAAGGGTCGTGGCCTAGATCAACGGCTCACATTGCACTTGGCGAGCATGTTGGTCTATCATCTGCCCAATTGGGAGAATGGACGTCAAAATTTATGGTAGAGGGGGTATGCGCTCGCGCGACCCCTGCCAATCCATCAAAATTAAACTTTAGAATTTCATCATTGCAGCTATGCACGTTTTGCAAGTTGCTTCTACTTGGTCAAGCAAGTATACATGGTATTTTTTTTGCTATTAATAGTTTTGCAATGCCAAGAATTTCCAAAACATACAACTCTATGTGAGTGTGGCCACATGAATTTTGTAGCCAGCCAATTAGTAGCCAATATTTCGGCCAATATCTACAAGCTCTAAAGGAAATTTTGGTAACATATGAGGCGGCCTCGGGCCAAAAGGTAAATTTGCAGAAGTCGTCCATATTTTTTGGCAAGGGATGCCCGGACACCACAAAAGAAGAGCTCAAATCGGTTTTGGGTGTGTCCTCAGAGGCTCTAAGTGAGAGGTACCTCGGTCTCCCAACACTGGTTGGAAGATCCAAGGAGGGCACTTTTCAGTATGTCACAGAGAGCTCAAAAGGAAAATGTAGTGGCTGGAAGGGTTTAGGTCTTTTCCAAGAAGGCAAGGGAGGTTCTTATCAAGTCTGGACTCCAATCCGTGCCTACTTTCACCATGAGTTGTTTCCACCTCACAAAGAAAACGTGCCGGAATCTGAATTCTATCTCTTCAAAATTCTGGTGGGGGGCAAAGGATGGTGAGCGCAAGGTACACTGGATCTCCTGGCAAAAGATGTGCATGTCCAAAAGAGATGGGGGTATGGGCTTTCGTGATCCGGTTGCTTTTAACCAAGCACTGCTCGCGAAACAGGCTTGGCGCCTATTGCAATATCCGGAGTCCTTGGTGGCAAGGGTGCTCAAAGCGTGTTATTTACAGGAGGAGTCTATCATGAGTGCTACATGCCCTTCCTCCGCCTCATATACATACCGGAGTATTCTGCATGGCCGGGACCTCCTTAGAGAAGGGCTCGTTTGGAGGATTGGCGATGGATCTCGTGTCAACATTCATCACAGTAATTGGATCCCGAGGAATGGCTCCATGAAGCCACTTGGACAGGTTTATATGCAAGGGGTGACAAGGGTGGCCGATCTTCTTGAGGCTGATGGCAAAACTTGGAACCGGCAGCAAGGGGTGACAACACGCGAAGCAGGTGATGGTGCAAGCGTTGTATGATCTGTGGTTAGCAAGGAATGAGACCCGTGATGGCAAAAGAATAAAGGAGCCACATGAAATATTGGGCTTGGTGGTGATGCACACCACAGAATGGAGGTTGGCAAACCCCAGGAATACGTCCGTGCGAACCGGTCAGCTATCACAGCCATGGGAGCCGCCGGCCGAGGGATGGACCAAGGTCAACGCAGATGGAGCAGTAGGTAAAGGGGCAGGCAATGCCGGGGGAGGAGTGGTGCTCAGGGACCACATGGGAGCGTTCAGAGCAGGGGCATGTCACCTCTTCTCTGGCGTATCTGATCCAGAGGTAGCTGAACTCCTTGCTTGCAGGCGCGCTCTTGAGGTGGCGAGAGATTCGAACGTGCTGCGAGTCCATGTGGAGCTAGACGCTAAGGGGGTTGTGCACATGCTACAAGCTCAAGGAAAGGAACTTTCGGTGGCAGGACCTTTGGTGGAGGAGATCAAAATGATGCTGAGATCTTTTGAGGAGTTTAAGGTTTCGTGGATTCGTCGGTCAGCTAATATTGCCGCACATAAGTTTGCTAGAGTAGCAGTGGATGATGAACTTTGTAAGGTTTGGTTGGGGGCTCCCCCAGACTTCGTTCTTTCTATTTTGTCGGATGAAATTCCGAACTTCGTAAGTTAAATAAAGCGGCAATGATTTGACCCTAAAAAAAGGTATTACAAATCTGATTTGATTCACCATATTCCTTGCGAAGAAATCTTCAAAACAAGGCAAGGCCCTAGACTGTGATAAATAGGTAGTTAGCTTAATCATGGGCTTGCGATGTGACCAGTAACTTACGGGAAGCAATACCATTCTTCAGCTAGGCAATGTTCGCTACTCCCTCTCTCTCTCTCTCTTTACAAGGCGTGCCCGTACCCCTAGGTCGTCAATTTGACCAACTTAATACAAGTCATATATTACAAAAAATATACCAATATAAACTTCATATGTTCTATTTTCAAAAGATATAATTTTGTGTTATATAAACTTCAGACGTTCGCTAAAAAGGCAACGAGACTATGAAGAGTATAATTTGTTCCACAAGAAAAAAGAGATTTTTATTCCGATTCTTGCGAAGATCGAACAATCCATAGTCAAATTATTTGGCAATTAGCAAATAAAGTTCATGCTTTTCAAATAGGTGGGCCATTGATGGAGTTGAATGACGAAGGACATGACACGCTCATGTGCTCTCACTGTGACTGAAATATGGCGTCCCGCATCACACGGGCTTCCACCACCACCAACCACCCCGACATAAAACCACACATGAAAATACTCCACTAATCCAGCGCTCCTCCTCCAAAGCACTTCTCCACCATTCCTCCCACTCTCAAAAGAACCCCCTTTCTCATTTCTTTTCAAAATCATCACACAACATGCGCGTCGGCCCCTTGGAGCCGTTCCAAATCCCTCACCGCCCTCTCCCTCCTCCTTGTTCCCCAATTCTCGGATCCTGAGCCCCTCCTGCTGCTCGCTATGACACGTGCCCACCCAATGTTTGACCGAAATCCGGCCAGGCGGCAGAGAAGATGTATGCGGTGAAGGGCAGCGTGCGGTTGGAGGTGGTGCATTTCGACAAGATCACGACGCGTCTCAAGAAGCTTGCATACGGCCTCAACCAGAACCACCACGACCCGCGCTCGTCGCGTAGAAGGCCTGCGTCGGCATCTACAGGGGCATCACCACCTCCAAGCTCGACAAAATCGTCGCCAAGGTCGTCGCCGCCATGAGTGCCTCCCACCCCGATTACGCCCCCGGTAACCCAATCCCCCTCTCCTCGACTTGTCCCCGGCTGTGTGGCAATCGTCAAGCGTCTTGTACACTCAACAGAGGTGGTGCGTCGTGAGATGGCGTGCTCTGTAGAACTGGATGAAAGTTGGGCGCCACCATCATGATGGTGCTTGACATTGTTGGCGGTGACCACTTATTCACCAGAGTGGATGGAGTCACGCATGCGGGGAGTGGACGAGACGCCCCCAAGCACAACTGAGGCAGGATACAAGTGGAGGATGTACTCACTACACGAATTTGTGGTGGTCATTGCGCGTGGCAGGAAGATCGATGGGGGCATGATGCATCCCTGTAGGATCCAACGTTGTCCGGGGGAGAGGAACCAGGAGGCCCAGGCACAAGTTTCCTCGGCTTGCATCTAAAATTGCCTTACCGGGCGCTCCCAATGGCTCCATTCTCAAAGGATGTCTGCTCCAACCTCATCAAAACAAAATTCACTTTAATGACACCAACAAGGAATTCTTTTATAGTAAAAGTATGAGAAAAAACATGTAGACAATGTTAAAAAGTGAACTATAAACGCCAATTAGATGAAAAGAAGAAAATACAAATGAGAAGAAAAGTGAAAAGGAAAATAATAAATTGAAAAGTAAGAAAAGAAGAAACAAACAAACATAAAAATATGAATCATGGGTCGGGCCATAACCATAAGACGCTCTGTTTGGTTTAGTACCACCTCGCTAGCGAGAGGAGGCGGGGGTGAGAGAGCCGGTGTATATAACTGCCCCCAAGGCATCATTGCAACTTACATACCTGAGCGGGGTTTATGACAGATCAAGAAGGGGTGTGGCCTAGATCAACGACTCATGAATGTTGCAGACCTATTGACTAAGCCTCTTCCACGAGCAAAACATGATCAACACCAAGACTCCATGGGTGTTAGAATCATTACTATGTAATCTAGATTACTGACTCTAGTGCAAGTGGGGGACTGAAGGAAATATGCCCTAGAGGCAATAATAAAGTTGTTATTTATATTTCCTTATATCATGATAAATGTTTATTATTCATGCTGCAATTGTATTAACCGAAAACTTATTACATGTGTGAATACATAGACAAAACAAAGTGTCCCTAGTATGCCTCTACTTGACTAGTTCGTTAATCAAAGATGATTATTTTTTCTGACCATAGACATGTGTTGTCATTTGATGAACGAAATCAGATCATTAGAGAATGATGTGAAGGACAAGACCCATCCGTTAGCTTAGCATATTGATCGTTAAGTTTTATTGATATTGCTTTCTTCGTGACTTATACATGTTCCTCTGACTATGAGATTATGCAACTCCCGAATACCGGAGGTGTGCTATAAAGATGCTCTACAGGTGTCTCGGAAGGTGTTTGTTGGGTTGGCATAGATCGATAATAGGATTTGTCACTCTGTATATCGGAGAGGTATCTCTGGGCCCTCTCGGTAATGCTCATCACTATAAGCCTTGCAAGCAATGTGACTAATAAGTTAGCTGCGAGATGAAGCATTATGGAATGAGTAAAGAGACTTGCTGGTAATGAGATTGAACTAGGTATGATGATACCGACGATCGAATCTCGGGCAAGTAACATACCGATGACAAAGGGAACAACGTATGTTATTGTGCGGTTTGACCAATAAATATCTTCGTAGAATATGTAGGAACCAATATGAGCATCCAGGTTCCTATTGGTTATTGATCGGAGATGTGTCTCGATCATGTTTACATAGTTCTCGAACCCGTAGGGTCCGCATGCTTAACGTTCGATGACGATTATATTATGAGTTATGTGTTTTGGTGACCTAAGTTTGTTCGGAGTCCCGGATGAGAACATGGACATGACGAGGAGTCTCGAAATGGTCAAGAGGTAAACATTGATATATTGGAAGGTTATGTTCGGACACCAAAATAGTTTCAGAGAGGTTCGGACATTTTTCGGAGTACCGTGAGGTTACCGGAACCCCCCGGGAAAGTTAATGGGCCTACATGGGCCTTAGTGGAGAGAGGAGGCAGCGGCCAGGAGGTGGCGCCCCCCCCTCCCAGGCCCAATCCGAATTGCACAAGGGGTGGGGGCGCGGCCCCCCTTTTTCCTTCTCCCTCTCCAATTCTTTCCCCCTTTCCAACTCCGAAAAAGGAAGGGGGAATCCTACTAGGGTGAGGAGTCCTAGTAGGACTCCCCCCTGGCGCGCCCCCTCTAGGTCGGCCGCCCCCCTCCCCTCATTTATATACGTGGGCAGGGGGCACCCCAAAGGCACATCAATTGTTCTCTTAGCCGTGTGTGGTGCCCCCCTTCTAGAGTTTACTCCTCCGGTCATAGCGTCGTAGTGCTTAGGCGAAGCCCCACGCGGATCACATCACCAACACCGTCACCATACCGTCGTGCTGACGGAACTCTCCCTCGACCCTCTACTGGATCAAGAGTTCGAGGGACGTCATCGAGCTGAACGTGTGTTGAACACGGAGGTACCGTATGTTCGGTACTTAGATCGGTTGGACCGTGAAGATGTTCGACTATATCAACCGCATTAACCTAACGCTTACGCCATCGGTCTACCAGGGTACGTGGACACACTCTCCCCCTCTCGTTGCTATGCATCTCCTAGATAGATCTTGCGTGAGCGTAGGATTTTTTTTGAAATTGCATGCTACATTCCCCAACAGTAAGGACGCGTTTGGTTGCTCAGATTAGGCCTAGCCAGGCTCACAAGGGAAGAAAACAGGTTGTTTGGTTGCCTGGCCTGTATCAGAATCTTGGCCCTCACAAACCTTAAAGCAGTCCTCAGTGAGGCCCGCTAGGAACGGCCGAATCGGCCGTTTCCAGCAAGCCAAGCCCGATAAATGCATGGGAGGGGAACACGGCGCTGATCTCCCGCGCCCACGGAGAGAGCTCGTTTGTCTCTGAAAGAGCTGTGGGATGAGTTGGCGTCACCGCCGCCGATTCGGTCGCCTTATATAGCCAACCTCCCCGCAGCAAAAAAACTCCCCCTCGGCATTTCCCTCTCTCGAGCTTTCCCTATGGCGGGATCCACATCAATGATGAGGTAAACTGCGCTACTGCTCTGGCCATCGCTTGATGGCGGTGACGATTCGACTCCTCCTCTTCTCCGACATGTTCAGCGCCTCATTCACGGCTGCTTTGATGATGTCTGTGAGTTCATTCACCCCCTTCTCTCTACTAGTTCTAGCTAGATCTGTGAGCATGTAGCAGTGTTAGATCTGTGACCATGTTGTAGCATTATACACCGCTAATCTGTGTGAGTGTAACGCGAGTATGTGTGCTAGTTTGTTGAACTCCCTACTATGATTTGAGTTGTTGTGTTGAACTAGGTCATCTGTCTATGCATGTGGTAGTGCTTGTTTGATCTGTCCATATGTAGTGTTCGTTCATATTGTTAGTGTTTAATTTAGTGGTAGTTCGTATTGTCCATGTGTAGTGTGTTGTGGTCTTCATGATGCTTACACTTGTAAGACATGAGGACGCAAGAGTTTAGTTAGGCCCTAGTCCTGTCCTAGAGCCTGTTCCTGGCGTCCTACGTCGAGGAGTCCCAGCCTCCCATCCGCCAGATGCCTCCTGGTTCAAATGTTTTTGAGGTGTCGGATACGGTTCCTCAATTTGTGGCTTCAACATTTGTGTTGGCTCAGCCCAATGTTGCAGCTCATGCTGCTGCTCGAAAGGCATCCACAAAGGATAATAAGGACGGCAGGGGCAATCCCATGAAGTGGCAACCATTCCTATCGATGTTCGTGCTTAACAGGCTATGTGGGATCATAGTTAGTGGGGTCAGGACTGACAAGGGCTTCAAGGAGGTGCACTTGAACACTGTTGCAAAGTAGGTGTTCAACTTTTGTGGACATGAGGCCACCTCGACTCAGGTCTACAACCACCTCAAGAAGTGGAGAGCGAGGTGGATCATGGTGTACAAGATCAGAGACCTGAGCGAGGCTTCATGGGATCAGGACATTTGCTCGATCCTTTTGGAGGTAGAGCACTACCAAGGCCACACCGCGGTTAGCTCGCTCACCATGACATTCTAAGTCACCACGTGTTTAAGCCTATGTAGCATGTCATTCTAACTAACCACTATGATGTGTTTCTTTCTTAGACTCACCCCAAGCACGCATAGCTCACCAGTGGAAAAAAAAGCCTAGCTATGGCGTGCCAAAACCAGCCTTGCTGGCGTATACGCCCAACACCACCAATATGGCGCTAGTGAAAATATTTAGTGATGGGGTTGGCAGACATGCCAGTAGTATTTTAGTACTGATGGCGTGTCACCTGGCTAACGCCAGCAATATATCATGTTATATATGGCGTTTATTGTGAACCAGCGCCAACAATTTGTATTTTCTAGTAGTAAAAAATATATACCCAGCTATTAGTATATGTGTAGCCATTTAACTTCTAGTGGTAACTTCAAATCCACAAACATTAGTGATCAACTAGCTAGCTAGCTACAAGCAAAAGTGATCCGCTAGCTAACTACCTACATATATGCACACATTACATGTCTCGACGATGAAGAATGATCTTCATCTCAAGCAACTTGTTCATGTTGCTCTGTCCCTCCTTTCTATAATGGACTATGAGGGTCTTCAGTTCCGCCCTCTCGGCCTTCAAGAGCCGTATCTCCTTCTTCAATTTCTGTTGGTCTTGGTGGCCAGTTTGTCCTTCTGGTCGATGAGCTTCAATTTCTGTTGCAATTTAAGCATGAAAACTCTGTTTCATTTCAGTTCTTCTCAAAAAATTGTCGTGCTTATGCAAACACAAATTGACATCTTTATCATTCTCGTGACAACTAAGGCCCAATTCTTTTGGCCGATTCTCGCATAATCTTGAGAATCGACCCTCCACCCAGCTTCTCTCGGAACCTTGAACTCATATTTTTTTACAATCCTAACTAGGATGCCATCAAAATGGGAGAATTGGCCAAAAGAACGGAGCCTAAAGATACCATCAAAATGTTCGTAATTGCCATCCCTCCCAGTGAACGTTCGTTTGCCGGAGAATTAACAGGTGGGAGTACCATTATCTCTACTCCTAATGGAGTAGTTGGTGAATAGTCTCCATGGTTTATTCTCGCTGGTTTTTTTTCTCTCCTCCCACCACCCCCTCCCATCCTGGTCCATCGGTTCATTTTTCTCTCCACACTTTTTTACAACCAGGACTTTCCTAACGTATAACAAATCACGGATCTAACTTCCTTAAATTATTCATATCAATCGATTCCTTTTATTGGTTCAATTTGTCTTAGGAAACAAATAACAAAATTTTAAGAAACAAATAATAGATTTGAATCTAACTTTCCTAACTTATCTAAATCAATCGATTTCTCTCATTAGTGAAATTTGGTTTAGGAAACAAATAACAGACACGTCACAAACTTTCCTCCCAATAAATAGTTTCTTAACATTTGCAAACTTTCCTAATCAGACACGTCAAAACGGGCAGGTAATGATATCATGTTACCAAACAATAAAACCTCATTTGCATAGAAATTAGTTCAAAATCCTAACTTTCCTAAATTTCTACCTTTCCTTGATAACATCCAATATTTCCTATGTTTTCCACCTATTGAAGGGAATCACCCCTCCATCAATATTAACATTTTTTGGAATGAGATCTCCGAGTTATGATTTTTTTGCGATTCTTCCCAATTGTAACCTCTCCTTCCGCTCCGGCTCCTTCTCGCATAATCACCTCCACCATAGCCAGCTGACGCCACCCTAGACCTCTTGCCTCTCCACACCTTCTCCGCCACCTCCTCCTCGTACTCCATTGACAATCCCTCCGCCACGTTTGTCCACGGTGGTATCGAGGACATGGCACAACAGCGTACCAGTGGTAGAGCAGCGCATAGCAGCAGAAAGAAGCACACAACAGGGGAGGCAAGCGACGATGGTGGAGGGCAGAGATGCGGCCGGCGTGGCTAAGGGGGTGGCCGGCAGAAGATGGCCGCGAACATGTCTACAGCTTGAAATGATTCACTTTCTAGATTTCTGGATTCAAATGTTGCATTGTAACAAATTTGCTTCCTTAAGGCGTGGGATGCTCCTGTGATGACTTGTTTCGCCTCATATATCGTTCCAATTCCTGAAAGCGCATCCATGAGATGTTGCACATTATGTGGAGCAGAAGGGACATCTGAGGAGCTCAATTCGATTTTACTCTCGCTAAATGCTAGAAGAACTTTTTTTATTTCAGTGTTCTTCATTGAGTTGTTCGATTGCCAAACGATTTTCATGCTGCTTAGCATTGGTTGAATTTCATACCATAAGTGAATGTGTGTACAACTTCAAAGGATTCCTTCTAGTTTTCTGGTCTAAAATGGGGCAATGTATCAAATCTGCTTCCTTATGGTGTGGGATACTCCAGTGATAACTTACTTCACATCATATATCGTTCAATTCCTGAAAGCACATCTACCAATGCTGCACATTATGTCGAGAAGAAGGGACATCTGAGGAGTTTTGTTCGCTTCTTGGCTTGCTTCATGTTTGCACAACTCTTTCTATTTTTAGTGTTGTTGTTGTTGGAGGATTTGGTTTGATTTTAATGTTTCATGCTGTTTAACACTTGGTTGAATCTGATACCACACACAAACATGTGTGGAGCTTCACATATGAGCAATTTTTGTCGAGATTTCTGGTCTGTCCTTTCGTTTCTTTCTAGGTGTTGTTGCAACTTTGCGTGGAACATCCAAACATTTTAAGAGCAATATGATTTGCCAAACCAAATTATGAATTACAGAAACAATGGATATTTTGAGATTGTTAGTCTGACTGGTTTACAAACTCTTGGCATTGAATCACAGAACTGACACTGTATCTGCTGATGTGATGCTATTCATTTATTTGCTTTGTTGAGTGAAGTATTCACAAGCTTCTTCTGTACACCACTGGCGAAACCAACACTAGTTACAACTCTTTTATGGTCCATTGTACTTCACCGGCTCTGCAGTTCACTATAATCTCACAAGAAGGCCTTTTTTCTTCTCTGCATAGTTAATGACCCAGTTGCTCTTAAGCTCCTCTAAGCAAGTCAGGTGACTGAGACTGATTGGTTGCCTTGATGCTTGAATAACTGAGTAATATTCGAGGGATCAGTATTGAGCATGGTGAGATTGAGACTTTCAAGATTGTCCATCTGTCCTCGATTCCAGTTCTCCACATCCGTTTCAGCATATTTCTGTCTTCTATATTGAGACTCTCATATATCGTTCCAATTCGTGAAAGCGCACCCACGAGATGCTGAACATTATGTGGAGCAGAAGGGACATCTGAGGAGCTCAGTTCGATTTTACTCTCGCTAAATGCTGGAAGAACTTTTTTTATTCCATTGTTCTTCATTGAATTGTTCGATTGCCAAACGATTTTCATGCTAATTTGGCACCATAAGTGAACATGTGTATAACTTCAAAGGATTTCCTTTTAAGTTTCTGGTTTAAAATGCTGCCATGTATCAAATCTGCTTCCTTAAGGCGTGGGATACTCCAATGATGACTTACTTCACATCATATATCGTTCCAATTCCTGAAAGCACATCTACCGATGTTGCACATTATGTCGAGCAGAAGGGACATCTGAGGAGTTTCGTTCGCTTCTTGTCTTGCTTCATGTTTGGACAACCATTTCTATTTTTAGCGTTGTTGTTGTTGGAGGATTTGGTTTGATTTTAACCTTTTCATGCTGTTTAACACTTGGTTGAATCTGATACCACACACAAACATGTTTGGAGCTTCACATATGAGCAATTTTTCTGTCGAAATTTCTGGTTTGGCCTATCGTTTCTTTCTGGGTGTTGTTGCAACTTTGTGTGGAACATCCAAACATTTTAAGAGCAAGGCAAACATGTGTGGAACTTCACATATGAGCAATTTTTCTGTCGAGATATCTCGTCTGGCCTTTCGTTTTCTTTCTGGGTGTTGTTGCAATGTGGAATATCCAAACGGGAAAATTTACGAGCAAGGCAAACATGGGTGGAGCTTCACATATGAGCAAACACATGTGTACAAACCAGTGTTCTAGTCGCATCCACTTTGTCTCTGTCAGCAAGCCGAGATGTCTCGTTCATTTGACGAGGGGAGCTGTATGGTGCTCAATCTATTGCCTAAGCCAGGATATATTGGCATCTGAAAGATCCAGTACATGGTGCATCTCTTATTGTAAAGTTATCCTTCAAAAAAGATTCAGTGCATGATTGAGTGCATGGAGTGATCTGGAGCTATGGACAGCTTCTCCCCTGAAGCTTAAAACCTGTAGTTTCTGTTCAGATTTTGTAGGGTGCTGGAATGTTTGGAACTTCGGTTTCGTACCTGTTTTTGCTTTCTCTCCGCGCTGCGATAGGCAGAGGTCGGTGAACAGAATTGGAAGTGGCTGTGATGTGCTCTCCTTTTTGATGAAACGGAACCGGGGTCCAACATTTTTTTCTGGGGAAAAAAATAGTCACATTTCGTTTTGCAGGTTATTTTGTTGGTTCATAATAAGCAAAACCATCCCTTGCCAAAAGAAAAAAAAACCTAGCTTGCAGCTTGACGGACGGGTTGGTACAGAAGGGGACAGAACAAGGGGAAGTGATAAGATGTTTGTCCAGGACCAGGAATATCACGCAATTGGGTAACTCTACGAGGCTGAAGATGTAGATGTTCCTGCAACCCACCTTGTTATACATCTTGTCCATTTGTTGTCCATCCGGCGGTCCATAATCAACTGGTGCATCTGGTGCACCCATTGATGTGTTGCACATGATACACTCTTCTCGGCACTCCCTTGCCTTCTGTATGCCAAAGGATTTTTCTTCTGCTGCTCTGATGATAGTATATTATTGTGTTTCTTTATTAATTTTTGTTGGACCATTTGGAATGAACCCCGTCACAAGAGTGCTCCTCCAACCGTCTCAAGAACATCAAACTCTAACCGAAACTTTGGGTTGCCACTGGTGCCAACAAACAAGGGAATATAATACCGGGATAGTGATGATCTTTTTGTAACAAGTGGCATATGTCCTCATGTGCATCGTGCAAACCATCTATTCCCTTAATCGGATGAGGCAAATCTTATGCCTCCGTTTTGAATAAAAAACAGTACTCCCTCTGTTCTTTCAATCTAAAAAAATGTCTTATATTAATGAGCAGAGGTAGCATATTATTACTTCCCACAAAAAAAAGTATTATTACTACATTTTTTCCGGCGATGTTCCTTTTTTAGGGGTTTTTCCAGCGACATTCTGATCTCCTCGTTTGCAGCGTGTACCTATGTTGAGAAAAAAAATCAAGCGAGCTTGCACCCAAACATAATTAGGCCTGCCGAACACAATTGCCCCCACACAGGGAATCAGGCCCCATGCAGAATCACGGGCCTGTGAAACACAAGTACCCTCACGGGTAATCAGGCCTGCGAGCTTGTACCCAACAACTGGCTAATGAAGCACATCCCCTAAAAAAAGGCTAATGAACCACAGCACTATGGTTTGGTTTAGTACCACCTCGCCAGCCGAACAAGGGAGGTTGGGAGAGCATGAGTATATAATTAGCACCAGGGCAACGTTAAACATACTTACCTGGACGGGGTCGACGGCCGATCAAGAAGGGTCGTGGCCTAGATCAATGGATCACATTGCACCTGGTGAGCGCGTTGGCCTACCATCTCCTCAAGTGGGAGAGTGGACGTCGTAATTTGTGGTAGAGGGGGTACGCGTTCGCGCGGCCCTGCCAATCTATAAAATTTAAAATTTGGCTTTCATTCACTTGCATTGTGTTGCATATACAAAACTAAAATTTTGCATCTTGCTGCTCAGTGTTACATATAACAATAAATTTTCAAGTGCAAACATCCTCTAAATTGTGATGACATCTTCAAAGTGATGGCATATTTATTCAAAATAATGCTGGAGACTTGTTTTTCTCAGGCCCTGCCCTCCGCTTCTGCACATTTTTTTAGTACTGTACCAAATTTAGTGCGTACAGTTTGACTGCTAGTTTGAACTAACTAGATAAAGGAATACTAACGAATGCACCAATTGTGCACATAGTTCGACCTTATCGCTGTAAGAGATACATCGTGGGAATTGAATTTCATACGCTCACTCACATGTGCAGAGTGTTTACCTGCAAGAGCAAGTCATTGAAATTTTCAACACTATACCGGTTATATTCTGAATAGTTCAGAAGCTGAAAGGGAACGCCGCCCCCGCCGCCTCCGTTCCGGGTGAGACGGGATGTTTGTTTGCATCAAGTATTTCTACAGCTTGCATGGTTGAGCAAGAAATTGGTTATTCCTAAATTTGCGGTTACAGATCGATACTATTGATTCACATATACCGAAACTTGAGGCTCAAATTCAACGCTTGAGAATAAGTTTGCATCTGCATCCAAACTGAATTGTTGTGTAACCATTCAGTCTATCATGGAGACATAACTTTGGGTTAGTATACCATTTTTTTACACCAACGAGTTCCCTGCATATATTTGAGAATGGCTAATATGACATGGTCATCTCTGTTTCACAGGCTAAGCTAAATCCAGATCAGGGGCACCTGTTTCCAGGAAGAGAATACTATAACAAATACGAGTAAGTCCTGGCCAAGGACAACAAATAGATCGGAGAGCATACATAGCTACTTAATTATGCACGAAGAAACTTCAAAAGATTCTATATAATTCAGTCAAAGAATCTGATCATAAAGTGACAATTTATCATATCCCAACAACCACACAACCAATTACATAATATTGATCCAGATCATGTGAGGTGCTACTTCTTGAGCTTGCGTTGGTTTTTCCCTTGAAGAGGAAAGAGTGATGCGGCAAAGTAAAGATAAGTATTTCCCACAGTTAGAGAACCAAGGTATCAATCCAGTAGAAGGTACATGCAAGTCTCCAATCTATGCACCCACACAAACAATCAAACAGTTGCACCCAATGCGATAAAGGGGTTGTGAAACCCTTCATGATCAATTGCAAGGATGAGATCTGGTAGAGATAGATATAAACGATTTCTAAAACGTAAAACAAAATAAAAACAAATAAGTTGTAGCAATGTATTTTTGGGGTTTTTTGGTTTATATATCTGAAAAATATATGATGGAAAATAGACTCGGGGGCCATAGGTTTCACTAGAGGCTTCTCTCTTGAAAGAAAATTACACGGTGGGTGAACAAATTAATGTCGAGCAATTGATACAAAAGCGCAAAGTTATGACGATATCCAAGGCAATGATTATGAATATAGGCATCACGTTCGTGTTAAGTAGATCGATTCCTGCCTGCATCTACTACTATTACTCCACACATCAACCGCTATCCAACATGCATCTAGAGTATAAAGTTCATAAGAACAGAGTAACACCTTAAGTAAGATGACATGATGTAGAGGGATAAACTCAAGCAATATGATGAAAACCCCATCTTTTTATTCTTGATGGCAACAATACAATACGTGCCTCGCTACCCCTACTATCTCACTGTGTGAGGACACCGCAAGATTGAAACCAAAACTAAGCACCTCTCCCATTGCAAGAAGTACCAATTTAGTTGGCCAAACCAAACAGATAATTCGAAAAGAAATACAAAGATATAAAATCATGCATACAAGAATTCAAAGGAGATTCAAATAATATTCATAAATAATCTGATCATAAATCTATAATTCATCGGATCTCGACAAACACACCGCAAAAAAGTATTACATCGGATAGAACTCCAAGAACATCAAGGAGAACATTGTGTTGAAAATCAAATAGAGAGAAAAATCCATCTCGCTACTAGCTATGGACCCGTAGGTCTGTGGTAAACTACTCACGCATCATCAGAGGGGCGATAGTGTTGATGTAGATGCCCTCCGTGATCGAATCCCCCTCCGGCAGATTGCCGGAAAAGGCTCCAAGATGGGATCTCACAGGAACAGAGACTTGCGGCTGTGGAAAAGTATTTTGGTGGAAGCTTATGTTGGTTCGGGAATATTTGGAAATTTATAGGCCAAAGATTAGGGTTAGAGGACCTCCAGGGGGCGTGCCCCTACGGCTTGTCGTTGTTGGGGAACGTAGCAGAAATTCAAAATTTTCCTACGAGTCACCAAGATCTATCTATGGAGAGACTAGCAACGAGGGGAAGGAGAGTGCATCTACATACCCTTGTAGATCGCTAAGTGGAAGCATTCAAGAGAACGGGGTTGAAGGAGTCGTACTCGTCGTGATTCAAATCACCGGAGATCCTAGCGCCGAACGGACGGCACCTCCGCGTTCAACACACGTACAACCCGGTGACGTCTCCCATGCCTTGATCCAGCAAGGAGAGAGGGAGAGGTTGAGGAAGACTCCATCCAGCAGCAGCACAACGGCGTAGTGGTGGTGGAGGAGCGTGGCAATCCTGCAGGGCTTCGCCAAGCACCGCGGGAGAGGAGAAGGGAGAGAGGTAGGGCTGCGCCAGGGAGAGGTCAAAACTACTCTATTGGCAGCCCCAAAACCCTCAAGTATATATAGGGGAGAGGGAGGGCTGCGGCCCCACCTAGGGTTCCACCCCTAGGGGCGGCGGCCAGCCCAAACCCATCTAGGGTGCGGCCAAGGGGGGGAAGAGGGGAAACTTGCCCCCCAAGTTAGGTGGGTGCGCCCCCTCTCCCAAACCCTAGGCGCCTTGGGCCCTTGTGGGGGGGGGGGGGGCGCACCAGCCCACCTGGGGCTGGTCTCCTCCCACACTTGGCCTATGCAGCCCTCCGGGGATGGTGGCCCCACTTGGTGGACCCCCGGGACCCTCCCGGTGGTCCCGGTACGTTACCGATAAAACCCGAAACTTTTCCGCTGACCAAAACAGGACTTCCCGTATATAAATCTTTACCTCCATACCATTCCGGAACTCCTCGTGACGTCCGGGATCTCATCCGGGACTCCGAACAACATTCGGTAACCACATACTAACTTCCTTTATAACCCTAGCATCATCGAACCTTAAGTGTGTAGACCCTACGGGTTCGGGAACCATGCACACATGACCGAGACGTTCTCCGGTCAATAACCAACAGCGGAATCTAGATACCCATTTTGGCTCCCACATGTTCCACGATGATCTCATCAGATGAACCACGATGTCAAGGACTCAATCGATCCCGTATACAATTCCCTTTGTCTAGCGGTATAGTACTTGCCCGAGATTCGATCGTCAGTATATCGATACCTTGTTCAATATCGTTACCGGCAAGTCTCTTTACCCGTTCCGTAACACATCATCCCGTGATCAAACCCTTGGTCATATTGTGCACATTATGATGATGTCCTACCGAGTGGGCCCAGAGATACCTCTCCGTTTACACGGAGTGACAAATCCCAGTCTCGATTCATGCCAACCCAACAGACACTTTCGGAGATACCTGTAGTGCACCTTTATAGCCACCCAGTTACGTTGTGACGTTTGTTACACCCAAAGCATTCCTACGGTATCCGGGAGTTGCATAATCTCATGGTCTAAGGAAATGATACTTGACATTAGAAAAGCTTTAGCATATGAACTACGATCTTTGTGCTAGGCTTAGGATTGGGTCTTGTCCATCACATCATTCTCCTAATGATGTGATCCCGTTATCAACGACATCCAATGTCCATGGTCAGGAAACCGTAACCATCTATTGATCAACGAGCTAGTCAATTAGAGGCTTACTAGAGACATGGTGTTGTTTATGTATCCACACATGTATCTGAGTTTCCTATCAATACAATTATAGCATGGATAATAAACGATTATCATGAACAAGGAAATATAATAATAGCTAATTTATTATTGCCTCTAGGCATATTTCCAACAGTCGTGTCCTCGTAGGTCTTCTAACCTCCTCTCCAAGTCTCGTAGGTGTCTTTTGGTCCAAGAAAAATCATCACGAATGTTTTATTCCGTTTAGACTCCGTTTCATATTCCTTTTCTGTAAAACTCAAAACTAAAGAAAAAATAGAAACTGGCACTTGCTCTAGGTTAATAGGTTAGTCCCAAAAATAATATAAAATAGCATATTGATGCATATAAAACATCCAAAATAGGTAATATAATAGCATGGAACAATCAAAAATTATAGATATGTTGGAGACGTTTTATGAGGCAACTCATGGGAATTTTGTACTAACTAGCACATATGCCGGTGCGATGCGACAGAGAGATTTTTTTGCGAGAAGCAACGATAAAGATAATTGACGTGTCATCCAAAAAAGATCTTCACACTGATAGGCGACAGAGCAAGGAGTTATGGTCTTCTCGTTGGATATGTTTGACACGAAAAATCTTGATAGTGCTGGGGTTGGTCGGCGTGGTGGCGAGCACTCAACTCATGCCTTTTTGCCTCCGGGTCTGTCTCCATTTTCGGGTTGTGCCTGCCAACTCATTTGGTGGCTACGCGGCGAACTTGGCACACGGTTGCTTCGACCACTCTATTGTAGTGCATAAATCTCGTTTTATTAGCATAATTAGGCATGAATGTCCTTACTTTTTAGGGTTTATTCTCTTTGATTATTTTAGTGCTCAAGTGCCGATAATTTTGCTCTAATTAAAACCAAACAACATATTCTCTTTTATTGGCATATGCCGACAGTTTCTTTCATTTACACTCAACCAGCATAGAACGACCATGCACTGCTAACCTATGGCCAGCGCGAGTATTTAAGAAAATAATATAGAGTCAGATTAGGAATATATATTAAAAAAATTTGAACATTCAAAAAAATATGAATTGGTGAATATTCTTGGAAATGTGAACAATTTTTTAAATCCCGAACAATCAAAAAATCCGAACAATTATTTTTTGAAAATTCCAATATTTTTGGGAAAACACGAACAAAATTAGAAACATTAATATGTTTTGAGATTCACAAATAATATTTTTAAAACATGAAAATTGTACAAAAAACACAAATATTTTTGAATTTTTGATTTTTTTAAAGGGGAACATTCAAAAAATATTTAGAAAATGTTTTCTTAGACGAAAGTATTATTTTGGTTTGTGAATATTTCACTAAAACATGAATATTTTAACATATGGAACATTTATAAAATGTAACTTTTATTAAAAAATCTCGAATACATTTTGAAAAACACAAATAGTTTCTAAAAAATGAGAAAATTTCGAAACAAGATTTTTTAAAATTTTCAAATATTTTTCAAATCAGGAACACCACTTTTGAATTCTGAATGTTTTTGAATATTTGAACAAAATTTGACATTTTGAACATTTATGTAAAAACAATTGGCAGAAAAAAATAAAGATAGAAAAAAGGAAAAGGAAATACAAAAAAAGAAGGAGAAAGGAAGAGAAAAAAATAAAAATAGAACATCAAAAAAGGGGAAACGGACCGGCCCAATCTTAGGAGCCCTGTGGCTAGTTTCAACTATTTATCGCTTGATGCAGGAAATAAGCTCTTCCCAACTGCGTGGGCAATAATAAATGGGCTGGCTTTGTTGGGCCGGAGCACACATGGCCCAATTACGGAATTCTGGACAAACATTTGTTCTTTTCTAGCGGATTGACGCACAAAAGTTTAGTACCACCTCGGATACAAAAAAAATCTTCTTGACGGTGAACGGATGAAAAAATTGAAGAAATGCGCCTTGCTTTTTTAGTAAAAAGGTATAGAATCACAAGAGAGAGAGAGAGAGAGGATGTCATCTAGCTACTGCTATGGACCCTAAGGTCCTGTGGAAACTACTCACACATGGTCATGGTGGCTACTCACACAATGACTCAATTCTCGAAAACTATCTGCTCCAACCCTCTTAAAAAAGTTCACTTTAATGAGACCAAAAGTGATTTTATAGTACGAGGAAAGCATGTAGACAATATTAAAAAGTGAAACATAAACGTCAATTAGATGAAGAAGGAAATACAAATCAGAAGAAAAGTGAAAAGGAAAAATAATAAATAGAATGAAAAAAACATAAAGGAAATCGGCAGATGGGTCAGGCCATCACTGTGCGACACTCGATCTGGTCTGGTTTAGTCCCACCTCGCTAGCGAGAGAGGCGGAGGTGGGAGAGCTGGTGTATATAACTAGCCCATGGAGCACCGGTGCAACTTAAATACCTAGACGGGGTTTACGACTGATCAAGAAGGGTCGTGGCCTAGATCAACGGCTCACATTGCACTTGGCGAGCATGTTGGTCTATCATCTCCCCAATTGGGAGAATGGACGTCAAAATTTATGGTAGAGGGGGTATGCGCTCGCGCGACCCCTGCCAATCCATCAAAATTAAACTTTAGAATTTCATCATTGCAGCTATGCACGTTTTGCAAGTTGCTTCTACTTGGTCAAGCAAGTATACATGGTATTTTTTTGCTATTAATAGTTTTGCAATGCCAAGAATTTCCAAAACATACAACTCTATGTGAGTGTGGCCACATGAATTTTGTAGCCAGCCAATTAGTAGCCAATATTTCGGCCAATACCAAACTTTAACACTAAACCAAGCAAGTTTTCAATGGTATATCGAATAGCGGTATTACAAATCTGATTTGATTCACCATATTCCTTGCGAAGAAATCTTCAAAACAAGTCAAGGCCCTAGACTGTGATAAATAGGTAGTTAGCTTAATCATGGACTTGCGATGTGACCAGTAACTTACGGGAAGCAATACCATTCTTCAGCTAGGCAATGTTCGCTACTCCCTCTCTCTTAGTTTACAAGGCATGCCCGTACCCCTAGGTCGTCAATTTAACCAACTTAATACAAGTCATATATTACAAAAAATATACCAATATAAACTTCAGATGTTCTATTTTCAAAAGATATAATTTTGTGTTATATAAACTTCAGACGTTCGCTAAAAAGGCAACGAGACTATGAAGAGTATAATTTGTTCCACAAGAAAAAAGAGATTTTTATTCTGATTCTTGCGAAGATCGAACAATCTGTAGTCAAATTATTTGGCAATTAGCAAATAAAGTTCATGCTTTTCAAATAGGTGGGCCATTGATGGAGTTGAATGATGGAGTTGAATTACGCGTCACATGGGCTTCCACCACCACCAACCACCCCGACATAAAACCACACACGAAAATACTCCACTAATCCTGCGCTCCTCCTCCAAAGCACTTCTCCACCGTTCCTCCCACTCTCAAAAGAACCCCCTTTCTCATTTCTTTTCAAAATCATCGCACAACACGCGCGTCGGCCCCTTGGAGCCGTTCCAAATCCCTCACCGCCCTCTCCCTCCTCCTTGTTCCCCAATTCTCGGATCCTGAACCCCTCCTGCTGCTCGCTATGACACGTGCCCACCCAATGTTTGACCGAAATCCGGCCAAGCGGCAGAGAAGATGTATGCGGTGAAGGGCAGCGTGCGGTTGGAGTTGGTGCATTTCGACAAGATCACGACGCGTCTCAAGAAGCTTGCATACGGCCTCAACCAGAACCACCACGACCCTGCGCTCGTCGCGTAGAAGGCCTGCGCCGGCATCTACAGGGGCATCACCACCTCCAAGCTCGACAAAATCGTCGCCAAGGTCATCACCGTCATGAGTGCCTCCCACCCCGATTACGCCCCCGATAACCCAATCCCCCTCTCCTCGACTTGTCCCCGGCTGTGTGGCAATCATCAAGCGTCTTGTACACTCAACAGAGGCGGTGCGTCGCGAGATGGCGTGCTCTGCATAACTGGATGAAAGTTGGGCGCCACCATCATGATGGTGCTTGACATTGGTGGCGGCGACCACTTATTCACCAGAGTGGATGGAGTCACGCACGCGAGGAGTGGACAAGATGCCCCCAAGCACAACTGAGGCAGGATACAAGTGGAGGATGTACTCACTACACGAATTTGTGGTGGTCATTGCGCGTGGCAGTAAGATCGATGGGGGCATGATGCATCCGTGTAGGATCCAACGTTGTCCGGGGGAGAGGAACCAGGAGGCCCAGGCACAAGTTTCCTCGACTTGCCTCTAAAATTGCCTTACCGGGCGCTCCCAATGGCTCCATTCTCAAAGGATGTCTGCTCCAACCTCATCAAAACAAAATTCACTTTAATGACACCAACAAGGAATTTTTTTAATAGTAAAAGTATGAGAAAAAACATGTAGACAATGTTAAAAAGTGAACTATAAACGCCAATTAGATGAAAAGAAGAAAATACAAATGAGAAGAAAAGTGAAAAGGAAAATAATAAATTGAAAAGTAAGAAAAGAAGAAACAAACAAACATAAAAATATGAAACATGGGTCGGGCCATAACCGTAAGACGCTCTGTTTGGTTTAGTACCACCTCGCTAGCGAGAGGAGGCGGGGGTGAGAGAGCCGTTGTATATAACTGCCCCCAAGGCATCATTGCAACTTACATACTTGAACGGGGTTTATGACAGATCAAGAAGGGGTGTGGCCTAGATCAACGACTCATGAATGTTGCAGACCCATTGACTAAGCATCTTCCACGAGCAAAACATGATCAACACCAAGACTCCATGGGTGTTAGAATCATTACTATGTAATCTAGATTACTGACTCTAGTGCAAGTGGGGGACTGAAGGAAATATGCCCTAGAGGCAATAATAAAGTTGTTATTTATATTTCCTTATATCATGATAAATGTTTATTATTCATGCTGCAATTGTATTGACCGAAAACTTAGTACATGTGTGAATACATAGACAAAACAAAGTGTCCCTAGTATGCCTCTACTTGACTAGTTCGTTAATCAAAGATGGTTATGTTTTCTGACCATAGACATGTGTTGTCATTTGATGAACGGAATCACATCATTAGAGAATGATGTGACGGACAAGACCCGCCCGTTAGCTTATCATATTGATCATTAAGTTTTATTGCTATTGCTTTCTTCATGACTTATACATGTTCCTCTGACTATGAGATTATGCAACTCCCGAATACCGGAGGTGTGCTATAAAGATGCTCTACAGGTGTCTCCGAAGGTGTTTCTTGGGTTGGCATAGATCGAGAATAGGATTTGTCACTCTGTGTATCGGAGAGGTATCTCTGGGCCCTCTCGGTAATGCTCATCACTATAAGCCTTGCAAGCAATGTGACTAATGAGTTAGCTGCGAGATGAAGCATTATGGAATGAGTAAAGAGACTTGCCGGTAACGAGATTGAACTAGGTATGGTGATATCGACAATCGGATCTCGGGCAAGTAACATACCGATGACAAAGGGAACAACGTATGTTGTTGTGCGGTTTGACCAATAAATATCTTCATATAATATGTAGGAACCAATATGAGCATCCAGGTTCCTTTTGGTTATTGATCGGAGATGTGTCTCGATCATGTTTACATAGTTCTCGAACCCGTAGGTCCGCACGCTTAACGTTCGATGATGATTTGTATTATGAGTTATGTGTTTTGGTGACCTAAGTTTGTTCGGAGTCTCGGATGAGATCATGGACATGACGAGGAGTCTCGAAATGGTCAAGAGGTAAACATTGATATATTGGAAGGTTATGTTCGGACACCAAAATAGTTTCAGAGAGGTTCCGACATTTTTCGGAGTACAGTGAGGTTACCGGAACCCCCCGGAAAGTTAATGGGCCTACATGGGCCTTAGTGGAGAGAGGAGGCAGCGGCCAGGAGGTGGCGCCCCCCCTCCCAGGCCCAATTCGAATTGGACAAGGGGTGGGGGCGCGGCCCCCCTTTTTCCTTCTCCCTCTCCACTTCTTTCCCCCTTTCCAACTCCGAAAAAGGAAGGGGGAATCCTACTAGGGCGAGGAGTCCTAGTAGGACTCCCCCCTGGCGCGCCCCCTCTAGGCCGGCCGCCCCCCTCCCCTCATTTATATACGTGGGTAGGGGGCACCCCAAAGGCACATCAATTGTTGTCTTAGCCGTGTGCGGTGCCCCCCTTCCAGAGTTTACTCCTTCGGTCATAGCGTCATAGTGCTTAGGCGAAGCCCTGCGCGGATCACATCACCAACACCGTCACCACACCGTCGTGTTGACGGAACTCTCCCTCGACCCTCTACTGGGTCAAGAGTTCGAGGGACGTCATCGAGCTGAACGTGTGTTGAACACGGAGGTGCCGTATGTTTGGTACTTGGATCGGTTGGACCGTGAAGATGTTCGACTACATCAACCGCATTAACCTAACGCTTACGCTTTCGGTCTACCAGGGTACGTGGACACACTCTCCCCCTCTTGTTGCTATGCATCTCCTAGATAGATCTTGCGTGAGCATAAGATTTTTTTTAAAATTGCATGCTACATTCCCCAATAGTAAGGACGCGTTTGGTTGCTCAGATTAGGCCTAGCCGGGCTCGCAAGGGAAGAAAACAGGTTGTTTGGTTGCCTGGCCTGTATCAGAATCTTGGCCCGCACAAACCTTAAAGCAGTCCTCAGTGAGGCCCGCTAGGAACGGCTGAATCGGCCGTTTCCAGCAAGCCAAGCCCGATAAATGCATGGGAGGGGAACACGGCGCTGATCTCCCGCGCCCACGGAGAGAGCTCGTGCGTCTCTGAAAGAGCTGTGGGATGAGTTGGCGTCACCGCTGCCGATTCGGTTGCCCTATATAGCCAACCTCCGCGCAGCAAAAAAAACTCCCCCTCGCCATTTCCCTCTCTCGAGCTTTCCCTACGGCGGGATCCACATCAATGATGAGGTAAACTGCGCTACTGCTCTGGCCATCGCTTGATGGCGGTGACGATTCGACTCCTCCCCTTCTCCGACATGTTCAGCGCCTCATTCGCGACTGCTTTGATGATGTCTGTGAGTTCATTCACCCCCTTCTCTCTACTAGTTCTAGCTTGATCTGTGGGCATGTAGCAGTGTTAGATCTGTGACCATGTTGTAGCATTATACATCACTAATCTGTGTGAGTGTAACGCGAGTATGTGTGCTAGTTTGTTGAACTCCCTACTATGATTTGAGTTGTTGTGTTGAACTAGATCATCTGTCTATGCATGTGGTAGTGCTTGTTTGATCTGTCCATATGTAGTGTTCGTTCATACTGTTAGTGTTTAATTTAGTGGTAGTTCGTATTGTCCATGTGTAGTGTGTTGTGGTCTTCATGATGCTTACACTTGTAAGACATGAAGACACAAGAGTTTAATCAGGCCCTAGTCCTGTCCTAGAGCCAGTTCCTGGCGTCCTACGTCGAGGAGTCCCAGCCTCCCATCCGCCAGATGCCTCCTGGTTCAAATGTTTTTGAGGTGTCGGATACGGTTCCTCAATTTGTGGCTTCAACATTTGTGTTGGCTCAGCCCAATGTTGCAGTTCATGTTGCTGCTCGAAAGGCATCCACAAAGGATAATAAGGACGGCAGGGGCAATCCCATGAAGTGGCAGCCATTCCTATCGATGTTCGTGCTTAACAGGCTATGTGGGATCATAGCTAGTGGGGTCAGGACTGACAAGGGCTTCAAGGAGGTGCACTTGAACACTGTTGCAAAGTAGGTGTTCAACTTTTGTGGACATGAGGCCACCTCGACTCAGGTATACAACCACCTCAGGAAGTGGAGAGCGAGGTGGATCATGGTGTACAAGATCAGAGACCTGAGCGAGGCTTCATGGGATCAGGACATTTGCTCGATCCTTTTGGAGGTAGAGCACTACCAAGGCCACACCGCGGTTAGCTCGCTCACCATGACATTCTAAGTCACCACGTGTTTAAGCCTATGTAGCATGTCATTCTAACTAACCACTATGATGTGTTTCTTTCTTAGACTCACCCCCAAGCACGCATAGCTCACCAGTGGAAAAAAAAGCCTAGCTATGGCGTGCCAAAACCAGCCTTGCTGGCGTATACGCCCAACACCATTAATATGGCGCTAGTGAAAATATTTAGTGATGGGGTTGGCAGACACGTCAGTAGTATTTTAGTACTGATGGCGTGTCACGTGGCTAACGCCAACAATATATCGTGTTATATATGGCGTTTATTGTGAACCAACGCCAACAATTTGTATTTTCTAGTAGTAAAAAATATATACCCAGCTATTAGTATATGTGTAGCCATTTAAACTTCTAGTGGTAACTTCAAATCCACAAACATTAGTGATCAACTAGCTAGCTAGCTACAAGCAAAAGTGATCCGCTAGCTAACTACCTACATATATGCACACATTACATGTCTCGACGATGAAGAATGATCTTCATCTCATGCAACTTGTTCATGTTGCTCTGTCCCTCCTTTCTATAATGGACTCTGAGGGTCTTCAGTTCCGCCCTCTCGGCCTTCAGGAGCCGTATCTCCTTCTTCATAGACTCGGTCTTGGTGACCAGTTTGTCCTTCTGGTCGATGAGCTTCAATTTCTGTTGCAGTTTAAGCATGACAACTCTGTTGCATTTCAGTTCTTGTCAGAAAATTGCCGTGCTTATGCAAACACAAATTTTCATCTTTATCATTCTCGTGACAATTAAGGCCCAATTCTTTTGGCCGATTCTCGCATAATCTTGAGAATCGACCCTCCACCCAACTTCTCTCGGAACCTTGAACTCATATTTTTTTACAATCCTAACTAGGATGCCATCAAAATGGGAGAATTAGCCAAAAGAACGGGGCCTAAAGATACCATCAAAATGTTCGTAATTGCCATCCCTCCCAGCGAACGTTCGTTTGCCGGAGAATTAACAGGTGGGAGTACCATTATCTCTACTCCTAATGGAGCAGTTGGTGAATAGTCTCGATGGTTTATTCTTGCTGGGTTTTTTTCTCTCCTCCCACCACCCCCTCCCATCCTGGTCCATCGGTTTATTTTTCTCTCCACACTTTTTTACAACTAGGACTTTCCTAACGTATAACAAATCACGGATCTAACTTCCTTAAATTATTCATATCAATCGATTCCTTTTATTGGTTCAATTTGTCTTAGGAAACAAATAACAAATTTTTAAGAAACAAATAATAGATTTGAATCTAACTTTCCTAACTTATCTAAATCAATCGATTTCTCTCATTAGTGAAATTTGGTTTAGGAAACAAATAACAGACACGTCATAAACTTTCCTCCCAATAAATAGTTTCTTAACATTTGCAAACTTTCCTAATCAGACACGTCACAAACGGGCAGGCACTGATATCATGTTACCAAACAGTAAAACCCCATTTGCATAGAAATTAGTTCAAAATCCTAACTTTCCTAAATTTCTACCTTTCCTTGATAACATCCAATATTTCCTATGTTTTCCACCTATTGAAGGGAATCACCACTCCATCAATATTAACATTTTTTTGGAATGAGATCTCCGGGTTATGATTTTTTTGCGATTCTTTCCAATTGTGACCTCTCCTTTCGCTCCGGCTCCTTCTCGCATAATCACCTCCACCACAGCCAGCTGACGCCACCCTAGACCTCTTGCCTCTCCACACCTTCTCCGCCACCTCCTCCTCGTACTCCATTGACAATCCCTCCGTCACGTTTGTCCACGGCGGTGTCGAGGGCATGGCGCAACAGCGTACCAGTGGTAGAGCAGCGCATAGCAGCAGAAAGAAGCACACAGCAGGCGAGGCGAGCGACGATGGTGGAGGGTAGAGATGCGGCCGGCGTGGCTAAGGGGGTGGCCGGCAGAAGATGGCCGCGACAGGAGGCGGCGCAAGGCAGGGGCGCGACAGCGGGGCGAGCGAAGGGATAGGCGATGGCAGACGGGGCGAGCGCAACCAGCGAGAGTGTGACGCGTGGCCAGGGTGTGCGTCGCGCGGGGCACAGTGGTGCGGTGGCTGTGGCGAGTGTGATGGCAACGACGGGCACGATGGACGCGGTGTGGCACGTGCGTGGGCATGGAGAGCCAGAGAGGGAGTGGCCCCGCGGGCACGGAAGAAGAGCTGAAGGCTCAGGCATGGGCGCGCATAGGAGCGGGCATGTGCCACGGGGTCAATTCGAGGAGCCCAGTGGCTACCCCTGCAATCGCCATGGCGGACGGCGGTTCTCGGCCACGGCGAAATACCTAACGAGAGCAAACGAGAGGGGAAACTGGGGAAAGGCAAGAGGAGATCACGATGGTGTCAATGGCACCCTAGGGAAAGATAGGGGAGCTCGGGGCGGCGCGGATCGAACGGCAATGTCGCTGTGGCTGAAGGTTGAGGAAGACGGCAACGACGTCGATCTGGGGGTGTTGGACTTGATCTTGTTGGCGCAGACGAAGTAGTGGAGGCATTCGGAGCTCCTCGACAAGCTCCTAGCCAGCAGGGAGGGCAGTGGCCGTGTGGACGGGGTCGATCATGGTGGCCGTGGCATCTGACTTCGTCCAAATCATCGGGATTGAGCGAGCGAGGAGGAGAAGTGGATCTGGGAGGGGGCGTCGAGGAGGAGGCCATGGGGGCAGGGAAGGCAGGGCGTCACCGTTATCCATTCCCCTTCGATGCCGACGAGGTGGTCGGGCGGGAGCCCGACTCTGTAGCGACGAGCTCGGGGAATAGGAGAAGACGACCGTGTGGGGACTGGACCACTAGGCCGGTTCGGTGGCAAGGCCCGGGGGGTAGGGGGAATCCCTTTTCACCGTCCTTTTGATTTTAATGTATTCTAATCCGTTTCTCCTTTTTAACACCGTTTTCTAATTATTCTTATATCAACAAAATGGATTTTGTTAATTGTGAAACTATGCACACAATTCGAGCACAATATTTTTAGGTGGCACAAAAAGTTTGGGGCCAAAAGGAAATACATAAAATTAGGTTTATATTTAATTGATTATTTTAACTACTGTTGGACCTCTTATTAATTTAACAAGATTTAATTTTTGGGTCAAATAATATTGGGCTCAACATGTCAAAGATAAGTGGAATTTATAGAATATGGTGAACATTTTAGTTTTACTGTTTGACGAAATAATTTATTTGACTTTATTTTAGGTTTGAATTGGGCTTTGATTTTTATCAAGTGGCAATTTGGTTTAGCAAGCCTGATGACATGACATCATTAGGGGGAGGTCACTGTAGCTAACGACTTGAGGTGTTACATAATCTTCCCATTTCTGAAATTTCATTGTTAAATGATTGGGGAATATATGATGTCTACTACACAACCTTCTTCTTGTAGACGTTGTTGGGCCTGCAAGTGCACATGTTTATAGGACAGTAGCAAATTCCCTCAAGTGGATGACCTAAGGTTTATCAATCCGTAGGAGGCGTAGGATGAATATGGTCTCTCTCAAACAACCCTGCAACCAAATAACAAAGAGTCTCTTGTGTCCCCAACACACCCAATACAATGATAAATTGTATAGGTGCACTAGTTCGACAAAGAGATGGTGATACAAGTGCAAAATAGATAGTAGATATAGGTTTTGTAATCTGAAATAATAAAAACAACAAAGTAACTAATGATAAAAGTGAGCGTAAACGGTATTGCAATGATAAGAAACAAGGCCTAGAGTTCATACTTTCACTAGTGCAAGTTTTCTCAACAATAATAATATAGATAAATCATATAACAAGCCCTCAAGATGCAACAAAGAGTCACTCCAAAGCCACTAATAGCGGAGAACAAACGTAGAGATTATGGTAGGGTACGAAACCACCTCAACGTTATTCTTTCGGATCGATCTATAAAAGAGTTCGTAATAGAATAACACCTTAAGACACAAATCAACCAAAACCCTAATGTCACCTAGATACTCCATTGTCACTTCAAGTATCTGTGAGCATGATTATACGATATGCATCACACAATCTCAGATTCATCCAACCAACACAAAAACACTTCAAAGAGTGCCCCAAAGTTTATATCGAAGAGTCAAGAACATATGCCAACCCCTATGCATAGGTTCCCAATGTCACGAAACCCGCAAATTAATCACCAAAAGATACATCAAGTGGCACATGATATCCCACGAAATTCCTGAAAACAAGCGAGCAAAATTCACGCTTTTCAAATCCGGCCGGCCACGGACGGAGCCGACGGAGGACACAACGCGCTCCCCCGCTCCCACTCTGACTGAAACGTGGGGCCCCGCTCCCACACAAGCACCCACGCAGTCACCACCAACCTTCCCCACCCAAAATCGCGCGCGAAAATCCCCCCCCGCTCCCGCGCTGCTCCTCCAAACCGCTCCCCCCTCCTCCCGCCCCCGCTCCCAAAAGCGCCCCCTTTCCCTCCGTCCTTCCAAAACCACCGGCGATCCCCCCAGGCCGTTCCGAACCCCTCGCCGCGCGCCTCTCCCCCCACCCCCCCCCCCCCCCCCCCCCCCCGGCTCCCGCGCCCGCGCCGCCTGCTGCCTGCCGCGACCCGCGCCCGCCACGTGTTCGACGGAAGGCCCGGCCGGGCGGCGCCATGTACGTGGTGAAGCGCGACGGGCGGCAGGAGGCCGTCCACTTCGACAAGATCACGGCGCGGCTCAAGAAGCTCGCCTACGGCCTCAGCCAGGACCACTGCGACCCCGTCCTCGTCGCGCAGAAGGTCTGCGCCGGCGTCTACCGGGGCGTCACCACCTCCCAGCTCGACGAGCTCGCCGCCGAGACCGCCGCCGCCATGACCGCATCCCACCCCGACTACGCATCGGTAACCCACCCCCCCTCTCTCCCTCTCCCTCTCCCAATCCCCTGCCCAGCCGCTTCGGTGATTATTAACTTATTATTGGTTCTGCCGTTCCTTTGCGCCGTGCAGCTGGCGGCCAGGATCGCCGTCTCCAACCTGCACAAGAACACCATGAAGTCCTTCTCAGAGACGTGCGTGCCTTTCTTTCTTTCTCGTGTACAGGAGGAAATTCCTGATGATACCTTTTTTCTTCTTCTGATGATCAGTGTTGTGACGTGGCTGTGTTGCTCTCTGTATGCAGGGTGAAGGTCATGTATACACATTTCAACGAGAGGTCTGGGCTGATGGCTCCCCTGATCGCTGATGACGTCTACGAGATCATCATGAAGGTGCGGTCTAGATGCTAACCGTGCCTTTTGTGGGAACATGCCCTATTCCCCTGTCATTTAGATTACCTGGGTCCTTTGACTATATATCGTAACTAAGGAGATTGTAGATTTAAGATGCTAAACATGATCACCTGGTACTCTGGCAAAGTTGGGATTTGGCTAGTTATTCTGGCCGCACTGACATAAGTAGCTGGCTGTTCATGTTAGTGTTGCAATTTGCAACACTTTTTCTGTACTTATTATTCATTTTAGTTTGTTGGCGAGTCTGTCCTTAATCTGACTCTTTTGTTACATAGTTACGTGTCTTGTGCATTGATAGTTTTAGTCTTTTAGATGCTTCATTTCATATGAGAGTATCTGTGTTGTTAACTGATATACTATAGTGTTACCTTTCTAAAAAAACAGATGTACAATGTTACTTATGGAATTTCTGATTGCTGTATCATTTCTGAATGCTACTCGCTTGTAACATGTTAAACATGATCGCCTGGCACTCTGGCAAACTTGTGAATTGGTTAGCTATTTAGTCTGCACTGACATGAGTAGCTGGTTGTTCATGTGTTGTGTTGCAATTTGCAATGCCGTGCTTACTGTTTTTTCGTTTTAGTTGGTTGATAATTTTGTCCTTATTTAGACCATTTTGTTACATTGTTTTCCGGCCGTCTTGTGCATTGATAGTTTTTGGATGCTTCATTTCATATTGGTGTATGTGTGCTGTTCATTGATATACAATATTACTTCTGTGAAAAAACAAAACAGATATACTGATGGAATTTCTGATTGCTGTATCATTTCAGAATGCTACACGCCTGGACAGTGAGATAATTTATGATAGAGACTTTGACTACGATTTCTTTGGTTTTAAGACACTTGAGAGGTCTTATCTACTGAAAGTTGGTGGGAAGGTTGTGGAAAGACCACAACATATGTTAATGAGGGTTTCTGTTGGGATACACAAGGATGATATTGAGTCTGCTGTCAAAACATACCACATGATGTCTCAGCGCTGGTTTACTCATGCTTCCCCAACCCTTTTCAATGCTGGCACTCCAAGGCCTCAAGTACTGCACCTTTGACCATAATTGAATTGAGCGTTGATGGTTAAGCTGTGTATTCATATTCCTATTATTTGTGATGCAGTTAAGCAGCTGCTTTCTGGTCTGCATGAAAGACGATAGCATTGAGGGAATTTATGATACTCTCTCGGAATGCGCTTCCATAAGCAAATCTGCTGGAGGGATTGGTGTCTCAATTCACAACGTTCGGGCTACTGGGAGTTACATTCGTGGAACTAATGGAACTTCTAATGGAATTGTACCCATGCTACGTGTTTTCAATGACACTGCACGCTATGTTGATCAAGGCGGAGGCAAGAGAAAAGGTAAGTAGCATCAGTTACTCAGTTAGTCTGACCACGTTTACATACTCTTAAGGATTCCTCACAGATTCCTGTTTTTATAGGTGCATTTGCTATATACTTGGAGCCTTGGCATGCTGATATTTATGAGTTCCTTGATTTGAGAAAGAACCATGGAAAGGTAAATGTTCTTGAAGTAACGCGTAACACACTTTGAGACAGAGATACTAGAAACTTATTACCAGTTTGGATTTAATTTTTCAGCATTTGATCACGACCGTCACGCTATGACCTTATACTTACCCCATCTCACCCTCATTATGTGTAATTTACAGGAGGAGAATCGTGCCAGGGATCTTTTCTACGCTCTCTGGATTCCTGATTTATTCATGGAAAGGGTGCAAAAAAATGAGCAATGGTCATTATTTTGTCCCAGTGAAGCTCCAGGTTTGGCTGATTGCTGGGGAGATGAGTTTCAGAATCTGTACAACAAATATGAAAGAGAAGTAAGCTGGACTAGATGTTACATATTTCTTGAAGTGACGAAACATGTACTAATAACATAGCTACGTGATTTCAGGGAAAAGCAAAGAAAATTGTTTCAGCACAGTCCCTCTGGTTTGAAATTTTGAAAGCACAGATAGAAACTGGAACACCATATATGCTTTATAAGGTTTGTTTAAATTTTGCAAGTCCCTGAACACCTGCTTTCTCTTCCAATGGTTTGGCTTAAAAAGTCCTTGATGATGATGTGCAGGACAGTTGCAACAGAAAAAGTAATCAACAAAATCTGGGCACAATTAAGTCTTCCAACTTGTGCACAGAGATAGTTGAGTTCACAAGTCCTGATGAAACTGCTGTGTGCAATCTGGCATCAATTGCTTTGCCACGTTTTGTAAGAGAAAAGGTATGTGCTGATGACTGCTGAGTCTGTTCGTTAGCGGTTGTAACCTGGCAATGTGCGTGCATTACTTGACCCTGTACATTTTATGTTTCAGGGTGTTCCGATAGAGTCCCATCCAGCTAAGCTTGTTGGCAGCATTGGGTCAAAAAATAGATACTTCGACTTCGATAAATTAGCTGAGGTTTGCCCGGGTCATCTTTATTGTGGGATCCTGTCCCGTTAGTCTGAATGCCAACTAACAAATTGTTGAATATATGACAGATTACTTCAATTGTTACATGGAATCTCAACAAAATAATTGATATCAACTACTACCCAATTGAGACAGCAAGGAGGTCAAATATGAGGCACAGGCCAATTGGAATAGGTGTTCAAGGCTTAGCAGACACTTTCATTTTACTTGGCATGCCATTCGATTCACCAGAGGTACATTTTCAAGCTAATTTAATTATAGTCATTTCACTTTGTACTCTGCTGATACTCATTATGGAATTGTTTCTCAGGCCCAGCAGTTAAACAAGGATATCTTTGAGACTATCTATTATCATGCATTGAAAGCTTCTGCCGAAATTGCCGCAAAAGAAGGCCCTTATGAAACTTATGATGGCTGTCCAGTCAGCAAGGTTTGTCTGATGTCTGTAAATATACCTGTCGTTTCTGCTGAATATATGGTGTGATTATGTTGAACTATGCATTTTTTTCATATATAAATTTTAACTGATGATAGAAAACATAAAATTATTTCTGTGCTCGCCATTAATGGTAAGGTATTTAAGGAGATTTAGATTTTAGCATGATTTACTTAACAGCTATGAAGAACTAAACAACTATACCTGTGAGATAGGCCCTTCCCACTACTGATGTTCCCATCAGGTTGAGCTTAATTAATCGCTTAACTGTGAATTTGTGCTTGTGCTAGTGAAGTAAGTGTATTCATATAATGATGTTCTCTCTTGAATGGTTTGTAGTAAGATAATGGAACTCTTAGTTACAATTGGCAGGTCATTTTGTTCCTTCATAGGGTTTTAGCAGCCAATCTTATTTCTGAGGTTATTCTCAATACACTTCTTTGCAGGGCATTCTTCAACCTGATATGTGGAATGTAGTGCCATCAGACAGATGGGACTGGCCAGCTATAAGGGGGATGATTTCCAAAGTTGGGTTAAGGAACTCTCTTCTTGTGGCTCCAATGCCCACTGCTTCTACTAGTCAAATTCTTGGTAACAATGAGTGCTTTGAACCATACACGTCGAACATTTACAGTCGAAGAGTTCTAAGGTTTGCATATCTGCCCCTTGTAGTTTTGAGCCGCTGTTTGACGTACCAATGCTTAGATGCAACATAATTATTTTTCTCTTGGCAGTGGTGAGTTTGTTGTAGTGAACAAGCATCTCCTCCATGATCTGACCGAGATGGGTATCTGGTCTCCTGTCCTGAAAAACAATATTATCTACGACGATGGCTCTGTCCAAAAGATCACCGAGATCCCAGATGATCTGAAAGCAATCTACAAGTATGTGAAATACGATCATCCCACGCTTTAGTTTCACAAGGTGTTGGTTCATGCGTGTCTACTAAACTTTTCTATATAATTGAACCAGGACTGTTTGGGAGATCAAGCAGAAAACTGTTGTTGACATGGCCGTCGATCGTGGCTGCTACATCGATCAAAGTCAGAGCCTCAATATCCACATGGATCAAGCAAACTCTGGGAAGCTAACTTCTCTGCACTTCCACGCTTGGTCCAAGGTCTGCCTGTTAAAACCAATACTGCTCTAGCGCTCCGTGGTTTTACTGAAAAGTCCAACAGTTACGGTTGAATTTGTAATTTTGCATGCTAACAATGTTGTTTATGATGCTCCTTCTGCTTTTCCCTGTCATGTCATGTGCCAGGGCCTGAAAACGGGGATGTACTATCTGAGGACACGTGCTGCTGCAGATGCGATCAAATTCACAGTGGACACTAGTCTTCTCAAGGTGAATACTTCACCGAATTGCAGATCCATATTTTTCTTTTGACTCAACTGCTTGACATGATCCTTACCGTGAGCGACACTGAACGTGTAGGATAAGAAGCCTGCGAATGCCGAGGAGGAAGAGGATCTCCAGGCCAAGATGGCGCAGGTGACCTGCTCCCTGAACAACCGTGAGGACTGCTTGTCATGTGGAAGCTAGATTCGTCCGCGACACCCTATGCTAACCTATACTATCCTCTTACTGTTGGCTTGTTCGTTGGATTCGATGGTATATCTGTAGTGGTAATCTGCCTATGCATGATGAACTCTGAATTAAAAGCAAGCCTTGCTCCAGAACCTCTTTCTGTGCACTCATGCTATCGCGCCTGTATATATATGCCACCTATATATACATATATCTAAATGTATAATATTTGCCTGGAACACTTATCTTCGTTCTTGTACTGTCCAGAAGTTCTTCTGTGCTTGTCAAAACACACGGCTGTGATTGAATAGTAACTCCACAAGTTATATGCTTTTTTAAAACTTTTGGTTTGATTTTGTCCTTGCAAAAATCATCAAAGGGATAAAATGCAGAGACTCTTGACAAACTTCCAGATATTTTTCTTTGAAGCTGAACTGAACGCGGAAGAAGTATTTGGAATTTTTTTGCCCCTGAGGACATATGATCTGATTTTAGCTCTTTGATTGACGCCAATAGTGTGCTAGCAAGGCATTATGATGGTGAAGAGAAGGTTCATATAACAGCTAATCTGAATGAACGTTCGTCCGAAGACAAGGGCCGTTTTTCCTCAAGCTTGTCCATGACGTTGATGACCCTATGGCAGCTAGTGGCTAAGATCATGTGGAATTTGGCATCTACACCCCAAAGTTTGGCAGCATTGCACACACACGCTTAAGTTTTTTGCAAAGGATCCCAGCGGAACTGAGCCACGAACGATGGCGGCTGTGCTCACTAAGCCAATTTTTCCCGACCTCGAGGAGATGATTGGCTGCTAGTCGACGTAAATAGACTATGCAGGAGATGCATTTTGTGTAGGAGAGCGGAGTTAATAGCGTCCGAAAACATGGCGGCCTCGACAGAGCTGAAGCTAGAGCTGGATTTATCTAAAAACAACTGGATTATCTAAAGACTTCGAATAAGATTGGAACGGCCTAAATTAGCGAGGAGTAAACTACTGCTGGTCTTATACATATGTAAAAATA